>NC_134460.1:158510390-158810390 GCF_047948215.1 Lycorma delicatula
AGAGAGATTGTGTGTGTGCATGTGTGTGTGCGTGTGTGTGTGTGTTGCACAGATGTTCATGGCCTAATGAAAGAACTTGAACTTTTGTACATCCTCAAAGAATTTTTATCTTTTTACTTATTAAAATTTTAGCTTTAAAGCAAGAAAGAGCCATCAGTTTCATTACCTCATAGTAGACATGAAAGAGTCATAACAGGTGAGTTTAATATTATAATAAATAATGTATAAACACCTTACCACATATGACAAATTTAAAGTGATCTGAAAGTTTTTAAGTTACAGCTTGGTTTACAAAGCTGATGTATGAAGTATTGTTATTTTCTTTGCTTATGAGATAGAAATCATAAAAAATAATCACAGAGTACAGAAATTCCATAGATATCCTTGCAATGATGGTTGGTTTTTAGGTAACGAAAAGATGAAAACTATGTTTTACTGTCAAAAACTAAATAAACTATCAGAATAATACAAACATTTAGGATGTAGAATGTTATTAAAAATTTATTTCTTATGCTTTTTCTGTAAAATTTTGTCCCTGTTAATAATGAACAATGAGAGTATTTTCACCAGTATATTCAGACTATGAAGCATTATTTACAACAAAACTAATATTTTGGAGTGATTGTTGGTTTTTGTTTAGACATAACAAGCTAAAATGTTGGTTGACGTATTTTGATTAAAAAGAAGGTATGAATAAATTGTAAAAAAAAAATTGTTTACATTTTATTTATTTATTTATTTTTTTAAATAAATAAATTTAGCTGATTTAGCCAAATTTAAAGTGAATGCATATAAATATTAATTTTAAACTAGACTGTTGATTTTAGTTAAGGTTGGTAAATTTATTGTTAAAACTAAAAATGTGAAATGATTATTAGTTGCTGATTGCATTATGGAATTCAACAACCAAAATCTAGTTAAAATCACTCTGTAAGATTCCAGATTCATAAAAAAATATTTCCTTATTAGTAATGTAATTTATAATGTTACATTTTTCAGTATGTTTCTGAAGTGGTCATCGGTGCACCGTATGCTGTGACAGAAGAATTGATGTCACATTTTCATGTTGATATGGTTTGTCATGGACAGACTTCTATTATGCCAGATTGTGATGGTTCTGATCCGTATGCTGTTCCAAAGAAATTAGGAAAATTTAAACTTATCGATTCACATAACACAATGACTACTGAAAAAATTGTTGATCGAATTATTAGGCACAGGTTTGTAGATTTATTTATTTATTTTTATTTTTTGAAATTATTTTTGTTGATGTAGAATAAATAATTTGGTATAATATATAGATTATTTTCATATGGTAATTAGATTATAACTTTTTTTTTCAAAGCCCTTCCCATTTTTTTATTGGGCGACCAGGATTACTAAAACCATTTTTTGCTGGCTTTAATTTTATGTACAGATGTTTAGAATGATGGTTAAGTATTTGGACTGAAATAAAATTCATTTCAAAAATGAAATTACTGGAGTAAATTTATTGTGTATTTTGCACTTATTAAATATTTTTAATGCAATCATTTCCCTGTAATTATCTTTAATAATTTTCTTGCAGGTATAAAGACAATATTTCAGTGAATAATTTTGTGATGAGCAAGTAAATTTTTAATCAATTGATTGATACATAAAGCTTATGTATAATATATATAAGTAACCATCATTACTTCGCCCATGCTACATGATTAGCTGTATTTTCTGTCACGGTTTGTTTTTTTATTGTATGTTTTCTAGTCAAGTAACTTGAGGCAAGTACAGCCAGTTGCATTGCACCTATAATGACAGTGGCAGTGGCTGTGCTGGTTGGTTGACCTGCCACTCCGTGTGCTGTTGCAAAACTTAAAAAAATCAAAATTCAAAAAAGCCCAAAAATGGCTTTTAGATATTTATCTGAAAAGGATTTGCAAGCCCAAATCTAGTGAATATCTTGTGTACTATATTCTAAAGTGGGGAAAATTTGTAACCATTGTTAAAAATTTTTTTTTACTTTTCTTCACCCTTTACAAGGTCGAATTTTGAGAATGGCTTTTAGATATTCACATGAAAATTGCAAGTTGATATCTTAATTTGTTATCAACAAATTAAAAAAAAAAATAGTAAATTTCATTGTTCATTTTAACCCTATATTCCAAAATAATCCTTTCATACTGTGGACATCATAAGAAGAACTTGTATACAAATTTTCATCAATTTATCTTCAGTAATTTTGCTGGGCGTTGATTATGAATCGCTCACTACATGTTCTTTTATGTGTAAATATATTTATTTCTTTGAACATACATTTTTTATATATATGATATGTGTTTTTTTAAGTAAGTACCGTTTTGATATATGTCTGCAGCAGTATGGCTGTCGCAATTTTACACATGTGCACTGAGTAACTACATCTGTTGGCTTGCTTCAGATGCCATTACGTTATTTTTAATCTGTGTTTACAGTTTCCTCTGCATATTTAAAATACCTAAGAATATAGACAGTGCTGTCATTGTGAAATATGTGCTGTGATTATTTCTTAAATGCAAGAGGTATGGAAGCAGCTGAAATTCATCAATAGAACAGTGAAGTGTGCGGAGATAATGCTATGTCTGACGGAATGCTGAGAAAATGGATTAGGGGCAGTGTTTCTTAACCTGTGAGGCACACCTCCTAGGGAGGTGCTTGATAACACTAATCATGGATGTGAACATATCAAAAAGAAAATGTTATTAAAAAAATTATTAATTTACTGAAAGGAAAGCAAAACAAAATACATTCTGACGTAATAAATAATAAAATACACATTTACATTGATATAATACATTTTATAAATAGCAGAGTAAAGTTTTCACAGAAAGGTTTATTATTAGATAGACACTCTTAATTCTTTTTCTATATTTAGGTGAGATCTATATTTTGTCTTCAAAGCAGCCACCACAGAAAATTCGGTTTTGTAAAGGTAGGATGTTGAAAACTGTAATAGTATACGATATGCTGTCGTTTTCGGTGCTGAAAACTAATCATCCAACCCTTCCCAAAATTCAAAGAGTGATTTATTACTAAATTGTCTTTTGATTTTGCCATTTGCTGTGAAGTTTATGAAGATTTATTTCTTCAGCTGTTGAGAGTCCTTCAAGGGTATTTTGAAATGGATCCCTAACCCACTCATAACTTGCTACCAAGTTGTCATCAGCAAGAAAATACTTTTTAGAATTGTTTGCCAGCATGACTAAATGATTTTCAGTGGTTACAAAAACAACTTTCACATGTTGTCTTCAGCCTTGTAAGTTCTAACATGTTCATCCTCATTTGTAAACATCTTTAGGTTTTTTGCTGTTAATAATTATTAGGAAGTGCCTTGTTTCTTCAGGCACTTATCAGCCTCCACATTCTTGAAGAGATCTCAAGATTGCTGTAGGGACTTGGAAGCCTGTGAGGCTTGATACTATACCAGGCGACGATTTTTTGTTGTAGATCCCTTCATTGGGATCTTAGTAGTTTGCTGAAGTATTGATGCAGCAGGAATTTTATTATGTGGTATAGCGACTGAAATGGTTTTCGGTGAAACACTCTTGGTCTTTTCATAAAAAATATCTTTCTTCTTACCTGCACTGAATGATGTAATAGCAGAAGTGAGGGCTTTTACCTGGGGCAGCTTGGTCAGTTCCTTGCATGATGTGCGCTCGTTCTCCTTTTGTACAGTATTGGAAAGAGCCTGGATAAAACTAACACTGGAGTGTACAGTATTCCTCATGTTGAGGGATTTCCTGCATGTCCAGCAAGCCACAGGAAATGACACTTTCTGTTCAGTAATAATCCTTAATATTATTATATCATGGCTGTTCTTCCTTATAAATGGGGCCAAGACCTTGCCAAATGTGAACTCATAAATTATACACATCAGCTTCAGTACGTGTGCTATTATTATGTTCCCTACAGTTGTAACACGTACAAACTTGTTTCTTTATACAACCAATTTTGGTGTGATTAAAACTCTGACACTGAAACCAGCATCTAGGGTTTGTTATGTATGGTTGCACACAGACACAGAGTTAGCCTGTTCTTTATTTTCTCAGAGACCGCCAGAGTAGAAAATGCTATAAGTGAGGATGTTTGTACATCAGCACCATTTTTCTTCTTCATTTTCCTCTGAACAGACATGACTGACTGTGGGGACAGTTTCTCTGATATCTCACGGTTCAATACCATCCAAATCATTACAGAATTTAACCCCCTTGCTGGAATTTAAGGTATTATGTGGTTCCACCACAGCTTCTGACTGTTCGTCATCAGTCACCTCAATCAACAGGGTCCCACTCTAAAGTTTTTTAATTTTCACAGTGCCACACACTGCAGCAACGCGCTTGTGTATTAAGAAACGTGAACCTTTGTAAATGATTTACTGTCTTTCTTATACTTCACTATAATAAACCGTATTATTGATAGTTTAGCAGTCTTTGTTTTATCCCTCAGTTTCATTATCTTTGGCTGACATCAGGCGAAGTCTTTTTAAGCTCCTGGGTTTGTTGAATTTTTTAAGTGGACCAACAACCACCGAAGAAATATTCAATGGGTTGGACATACGGTTCCCATTTGTACTGACAATATAACAGACCATCCAGCAGATCGGGCGCGTACTGGAGATGGGGCTTCATACAACTGGGTTTGCCCAGGTGCGCAGAGGACATTGTTTGAGACTCACTACGCAGAGCCATCCATCCATCGACACAACAGTGTCCACCTTGGGTTACGGTTGCATTTCATAAGGTGTCGCAACACCATCGAGTGTAAGCGCAAGAAAAAATAATGTAAGATGTGTAGTTGTGTAAGAGTATATGTTGTAATTTATGTAGTGTTCTTGGTGTAGTGTATGCGTACAGTGTAAAGTGTTCTGCAGCTCTGTGTATTGTGGGAAGAAAAGCTGCAGAGGCTAGGTCCATGGGGATGCCAACCCGAAGGTCTTAAAGAGAAGACTCTTCGTTTTACTGTTTTTATTGAGGTGCTTCCTCTATATTCACTATATATCCACTATATTCAGTCAAGACAGGACCACTTCTTGAACACATAGGTTATTTGTACACATAGTGAATCTTGATTTAATGAATAAGTATCATCAAACCCTAAGGTTATTAACCTTTAAATCTTAATAGGTTTTGTGGTATCTACCTGGTAGAACCGAGTAAAATTTATTTATTAAAATGTTTGTTGTTATCAATTTATGAACGCTAAATTAAAGAGAACAATATTAACTTCAATATGAGTGAATGGAAAAATGTTTTAACATAAATAAAAGAAATTTACAGTTGAACAAATAAATTCACAGACTGTGTTTTTATCATAATATTTGCACTCTATTTGCAAAATTATTATACGTTTTTGTATAAACAGATGTCTGTTAAATATTATTAATAAATTATAATAGAAATACAATTTAGAGATAAAAATTTTGGAATTAAAGCAAAACATGTATTGCAATAAAAAAAATAAGCAGTTACAATTTCAGAATGATAAAAATTCATCTTTATTTGTTTACATATAAGTTTACTTAAGAAATATATTATTTTTTGTATTTAATTTTATATGTAGACTTTAAAAAAAAAGAGAAGGATCTTGTACAGTAAGTATAAAATAAAATAGTATATCTGTTACGATAAATTTAATTAATCCAGTGATTATGCATAATTACTGGTTAATATGTAAAATCATCTCCAATGTTGGAGAATAACATTTATAATTTTTATGTTTAATGTTGATTAGACAAGGATGATGAGTGTAGGTTATTTTGATATATGTACAGTTCATCACTACACTGAATCTAACTAATAACCAAACATAACCTTAATGTTAATTAAATTAACATTAATGTTTTGATTGTATAAATAATAACCTTCAATAATTACTGCTTGTAGTTGAGTTGTTATTTTAAAGTGTAAATTACATTTTAATATAGAGAATATGTAAAATGATGAGTATATTTAATAAATTGCTATATAATTTATTAAATTTTCCAAAATTGGAGGTGATTATACATATTAACCGGAAATTATGCATAATCAAATTTATTGTAACACATCTACACTATTTTTAATAGTTTTGTTAATAAGTTTTGTATGTGTTAAAATTTATATTTTTATTTAATTTGTGGAAATTTTTGTATGGTTAAATTTTTCTTTTTAATACTTTTTTTAGGTTGGAATTTGAAACTCGCAATTACAAAAAAGAACAGAAAGAGGTAGCATTACTGGAGGCAATGGAAAGATGTAAACTGGTTGCCAAGTCTTAGCATGCACCAATAATCAGTTCTTTTAATTTATTTATGGTGTATATATGTTAATATATATTTATATATATACGTATATATTTATTACATGTAATGTATAATTATAATTTAAGTTATTATAGTTATTAACAATTCATTTTACCTGTTATAATAATAAGTAATAATAATAATAATATAATATTATTATTATTAATCAAACCAAAGATTAATGTCATCATTCCAAAAAAACAACAAAATTTATATTCTATTGCTAATTAGATAGATAATTAATCTATTTTATCACAATTTTAATATGTCACCGCCATTTAATAAATTCACAAATTGGTGATTGTGTGTTGTTAATAATTTATTTATCTATTGATTAGATTATGTAACAATATCTAATTATACTTATTATATATTTTAATTTAAAAATGATAGTTATATATAAATTTTTTTTCTTAACTGTATAAAAAAAGCTTTAAAATTTATTTTATTAACAGGGTTTTCACATATAAAAACTGCAATTATATAAAAACAATCTTTTTTTAATAAACTTGCAATTATATAAATGAAATTTGTTACTTCTGTTATTGTTAGTTGATATTGCATTGTTACTGTTAAAAACAATTTTGTTTATGCACTACTCCCATTGATCTGCTGTAGATTCATTTTTTATTTGATAAATTATAAGACTGGTCATTTTTTTAAAAACAAAATCATTTTGTAATTCAATGGAATGAGGCGGATGCCAATAAGTGATTAACCTTACATGAATCGATCGTGTAAATAATAAATATTAAAATAAAAAAGTAGATTGATAGAATAAATGTGAAAAGTTAATGTTAATAAAAAAGAAGGAAATTAATGAAATCATTTTAAAAAATAACAATAAAAATAAGGTAATTTGGGTTGGTGATTGCATTGTTGAATTTTGTTTGTCACATGATTCTAAAATTTTCACTTAAAAGAAACATTAAGTTAATACTTGTAAATTAGGAAAATTCAATTTTTTTTTTTTAATTACAAAACATTGTTAAGCACCATCATATATAACCACTCATAACATAAACTTTATTTTTTTGATAGGTGAGAAAGGAGTACATTACCAGTATTTTTAATACATGTTTTTTTTTTTTGCTTGTTACTATTTTCATTCAATTCATTATTTTATTTATTGAATTATTTATTTTTTTACTTTGCTTATTATGTTGTATCTATAAAAAATTAATTGAATTTTTAAAATGCACATTTGAATTTTTAAAAGTTGGATTTTAAAAATGTGGATTTTTTCATTCTAATAGTTAACTGGAGTGTTAACATAAAGGTAACTTACTCTGGACCTTGTTCATTTTCTTTTATTTGGATTTTTCTTGGTTGTTAATATTTATCCATCTGTTGATTTTACTTGATAATGTGTATTCTTTCTTCTTTGTAGCAGTAATGTAAAGAGTTTTGGAAAGTAGAAATTTGATTTTATTTTCATTGTAATTGCTAACCATGCAAACCTGTTAAAATGACTTAATACAAACTGGACTTAAGTTAATCAAGACTGCTTGGGTCAATTCTATAATTATTTTTTTTGTTTATTTATTTGTTTTGTATCAGTTTAGGATTCCTTAGAGACTATTCTTTCAAATTTAATTATTTTCACTGCAATTTTAAACTTTTCTCATTTTCTTTTTAAATTAATTACTTCTTAACTCCTCTTTATTTTCTCTAAACAACACCATATTGATTTATTGGCTGTGCTCTGTTCTTTTCTGTGAGGGATATTCCTGCATCTGTACGTTATCATTTACATATAATTAATGTAATAGTACATTTACATTTATGTATAATTAATGTATTATATATTACACTACACTCTTATAATAATTTTAAATACACAATATATATATATATATTAATTTATATTTAATAGATGCAAGTACAGAATAATTGAAATAGGATGACTTACCTTAAATTTATTACATAACAGAAGCACTTTTGTGAATTTGATTTGCATCATTACCTGCTTATATCATATATATTAAAAAACCATCAAAAACTTGCAATCCATGACACCATATCGCCCAGTCACATAATTTTATGTTAAAAATATTTTTATAAATAATTAATTTCTAAAAAAATTCTAATTAAATTTATTTTATTATATTTTAAAACTTTATAAAAAAATTTAAAATACTTATTTAAATTAAAAATTGTAATCAAAACACGATGTAAAGTATAAAACTTGTTTAAAAATTCTTAAGATTAATTAATTAAATTGATGTTAAAATTAATTAAAAAAATTAAAATGTAAAGATTTTTACAAATAAAGATAAAAGTAAAATCAAAAACTTAAGTAAAGTAAAATTATGTGCTAGCCGTTTCACTGAATTTACTTTACTTCACCAGATTGAAAGATCAGTTACTCAACATTATTATTAAAACAGATAGTGGTGCTATCTACTGCAGCCTTTATAATACCGTCACCTTCATACTCTGTCTGAAATTTGATCTCATTAGATTTATTCTTACGTTTATATGTAAAATACCTATCTAAAATGTCAAAACCCTAATTTTTCCTATCAATATTGCATTTTGTAATTTCTAATATTTTTAAGTTTGAATATCTGATATTGTGTCCTTATTTTTAATCAAATGGTCTGATACATTCGAAAAACCCATTTTACCCTTTTTTTATAACTTCTAAAATGTTCCATGAATCTGGTTTTAAAAGATCTAGTGGTCTTATCAATATAATTATGGTCACAATCATTACATTCAATTTGATAAATACCACTCAGATTGTATACATCAGAAGTATTTTTATGTTTATTATTTCTTATAAGATATTTTATTACGTGGTTATTCGTTTGGTATGCAGGTTTAAACTTATTATTATCATAAACCTTTGTAATGTATTATATGTATAAATTTAAAATTATCACAAAATTATTGATGGGGGTTTTTCAACATTTTTCTTTCAAATTATTAATTTATCTTAATAATTTTAAACGATTAAGAGTTTAATCTATGAACAGGTAATATCTAAAGTGTAGTAATTTTTTTTAATTTCTTCTATTCTGAGAAGTTCATAAAATGAATGTAAGAATTGATGCTGATATTACGACATTGTTAAAACTATTGAAAGTGGACAGTGTGGTTTATTTGTTTTTATAGGGTAAGCATGATCTGGCTGGTTGATGCTGTCTACACTTCCTTTAGTTTAATTAGAGTAAGTAATAATATCTTCTTTTTTTTACACATTTGTCAAAATTTTCATGTCATATTATTGAAAGAAAGTAAAAGTAACCAAACTTTTTGTTTGATATGTTCCCTGTCACTTTTTGTAATAAGCTTAGTTTGTTCACTTCTTTCATTATGTGATTCGATGTCATTGTCATTCTTCTCATTATTTAAATCATGTTATATGTCTCAAATGGTCTTCTGCTTTACTGATATTTTATCAATATCACTTTTATACTAGCAGTTATTACCACCCATTTTGCTAAAATGTCAGTATATGCCCATAAAGGATGAAATTCATATAATACTTAAAAATAAACTCATCGGTAATCAATTTTAACAAGTTAATCGGCTGTTCAGCAGGAATAAAAAAAATATATATATATCATTTGGTTATGGCTTGATTATCCCCGACATCATTTTAATATAACAGCAACAACAATATTAATAATAAAATATTGATGTGAAGTTACTAAAACAAATATACGATACATATTTAGTCAACTCAAGATTATCTGCCATAATAACTTGGAAGAGGATCACAGATAATCCAAAATCATAAAAAATCACAGTTGATCCAAAAATAATATTTAATAGAGTAATATGTGTTAAATGATCTAATACTGTATTGCAGTACAATATTTACATGCACTATTATATTAAGGTATAACAGTAAATAATAAAATACAGTACACTGCACTACACTATTACATACCTGGTAAAAGTAATAGCCAGAAGTTTATTCAAAACATAACAAATTTTCACTATCATTAATACTATATGTAAATAATTATACTTGCAGTAGTATATTTACTACATAATACATTAACAAACACTTATTAAAACTACATTAGCTAATGAGCAAAAAAATACATAGACTTCAAAAAAAAAAGATTAATAAATTTTGCTTTTACTCTTTCAGATATATTTTTTTTAAATAAGATACAATTGATTGTTGTTTTAGTGTCTGAAAACACTTTCTTATAATTGAAATTCATAGTTTGCTTAGCATAATAATATCACACAATGAACTATCGTTCTATCATACCCACTATGGGCTTTAGTACAGCATTTTCATGTTCAAAATATGCACGCATTCAAGTAGCAAATAAATGAAAGAGTAAAACTTATCACAAAATGATGAAAAAACTTAACATTTTTACCTTCTTTATAAGTTTTTAAAACTTTATTTCTTTCGAGAGGCATTGTGGTTAAACCGTTCGCAGATAATTAGGAGTTGACGGCATTACATATTGCACAGAGACAATGTGCAATACTGCTGTATTACATTAATTTATCTAGATTTGGCCAATGACTGTCAGCTGAGTTAAAAATCATAATAATAAATTTGTATTGAAAAAAAACAACACAATTCTGCATTATAAAAGTAATAAATTAACTTTTCAGAGTAAAATAAGTTTATAAAATCCATTATAAAAAAATTCTTTATAAAATTAATAAATATAACATAAACTTATATACCAGAAGATATAACAACAACAGTAATAGAATTTTCTCCATATTCAAATTAAGACCAGTTAAAGATATTGATTTCACTTCTGCTCTCATAACAGACTTATCACAATGTGACAGGATTGCTAAGAAAAAAGAAAACACAGTATGACTTGTGATAATAGATAAGCTACTGTACCTGAATGAATAATTTTCAGTGTGGGTTACTGCTTCCTTGGGGAATACTTAACAGCTTTTCTAATGCTAAAAACGGTTCCTAATGCTACAAACCAAAAATGAAACACATTACGTCGACAAACAATAAAAATATCATTTTAAAATACAGTTCATAATTTATTTTTATAAACATGTAACACAACTTGACACTAAAAAAAAATAGTTAAATAAATGGTTTTTGACATGTTGTATATCCCTCATCACTAGAAACACTTCATCTTCATCAGTTTTTATCAATGTATCTGGTACAGCTTGCCGATGCGGTAACATCTGATACATCCAGATGTAGTAATTCTGCTGAGGTATAATCCCTTTATTACAAAGCACTGAAAAATCTATGTGCGTAACAACAGGAATAGGAAGTCTCTTGGTGTACACACTTTTGGGGCTTAAGGATTTATTGCGACATCTTGGTTCCCAAATCTTTAGGTGTATGTTCGTTCGCTCTGTTGCTAAAAGATGTTTTAATTTTTAAAATATTTTCAATTTAAAAAAGTAATTAATTTTTTGTAATATTTCCAAATGTAATTGTAGTCCCATCTTTGTATTAATTACTTGAATTAGGAAATAATATCTCTCTGACAGACTTATAGTATTTGAATTCTGGATGATGGTCGGCCATTCAGATGGTGCCCAAAGCAGTTTCTTGATTATGTTGGACTCAGTACACACATGGACCATGTCCACTGGCATGTAAGTGTGAAACAGATAATTGTTTGAAATTTGTTGTGTAAAATTAGATGATTGTAGAAATGTGTAAAGCATTACTTGTTTTTGCTCTGGGCAACTGTCACAATTTAGGGCTACATTTTTTAAAATTACCTTCTGCATTTTGTTTACTTAAATACATGAATAAAACTGAACTGATCTCATTTGAACCTCTACGCCCATCGGACTCATCCCAAAGATAATAATGTCCATTCTTTGTTCCACTTTCATAAAAAGTCAGATTATAAATAGAATACATCTGACTGTAATAAAGCAACATATGGAGTGTTTAAAACGTTATTGTCAAATGGACTTGACTTGACAGATCTTGCAAAAATAAGTTTATTACTGGTAAAGTAATTTTCACCAGATTGGTTTTAATTTTTCTTTCAAATCTTTTATTTACAGCTTTATGTTAAATTTTTTCACTTACCAAGACTACATCTAAATGATTATCTAACTCATTTTCATTATCACTAACAGTAACATTGTTTTCAACAACAGTCTTCAACTATTCTTAAAATAAAAAACGCACAACTGTAAAACTCACACTCAATAATCTCAGAAAAGCACGGTAAAGTGACTTAACCGACAATAAAATGGTGGTTAAATTATTTTTACCTAATATCAGCTTACTAATTATTGAATACACAAAATTGCTTGTGGATTAAATCATTTTATGTGGATAGATTATTCAGATTGGTTGGTTAATTGATTGTATTTTATGCATTAATTTTTTTAATGAGATCAGCATGTTATAGATTAACTAGAAATGAATATGATATGGCATTCACCATATGTTCCGCACCATACATAACCTAATAGTTGTATGCAACCTGGCATTAGTCACAAACCATTCATCATTAGAATGGTGTAGCCATTCCAAAGAATATCAAGATTCCATGGCAGAAAATGAGTAACAAAATGCTTCACAATGCTTAATGCACTACTGCATATCGTTATGATAATGCAGATTTATTCCAGCTCTGCACGTAACATCTTCATTCTATTTCAGGGATGGGCAAAAGCCGGTTCATGAACTGATTGCGGCCCTTTTATTTAATCTGGCTCATTATGAAATCTAGTGTAACAATGTTTCATCTCTTTGTTACCTGATTTTATAAGTAAACTACCAAAATCAGCTGCATGAGTGCGCATCTATTGTTACAGTGTATATGCGCATATATACATGTGACGAGTAGCTTGGTGGGGGATTGTAGTGAGAAAAACGTAGTGGCAAGTTAGCAAGTTGTGGAACTCAATCTGTGTGCTTTCTCGCAGTAGATTTAAGATTTTGTATGAGCTTTATGTCCGAGTGCACCAAACTCTAAGAATATTGAATATTTTTCACGGTTTAGTTTTAAGAATATTTGCGGTTCTATTTTACTATTTTAATTACTTAATTATAGGTGTTGAAATTAGTCCGCACAAAAAAATAAAAATTGATATGGAAAATCAAAATTTTAATGATGCATGCACATCAAAGTATTTATTTACAAATGTAAATAATAAAACAATTTGTTTAGTTTGCCAAGAGACAATTGCTGTATTTAAAGAATACAAAGCATTCGAAACATGAATCAATTTTGTCAAAAGAACTGCGAAATATTGCAGATAACTTAAAAAAAACTTGCAAAAGAAACAAAATATCTTCACAAAACAAAACAATATTGAAAAATCAGCCACGAAAGCAAGTTATATTGTTGGCATATAATGTTCCAAAGTTGTGTAAACTGTTTGCTGAAGCAGTTTGTCAAGGGATGCATGGTAAAAGTTTTGGAAATATGTTGCCCTGAAAAGAAACAAATATTAGAAAATGGAAGCATTTTTAGAAGAAAGGTAGTTTGGTAGACTAAAGATATTTCACAGAATTTATTTAGTCAGCTAAGAACAAAAACTGCACGTTTTAACTATTGTTCTCTCACTTTAGATGAATTCTGTGATGTAACTGACAAGCCAATTATTAATATTTATTAGTGGCATAGATAAGAATCTCAAAATTAGTGAGAACTGGTTAGGGTACATTTGATGAAAGATATGACTACCGGAGAAGAATTTTTTATGGCTGTTTAGGAATGTCTAATTAAAATAAATTTAATGTGGGACAAAGTTGTAGCATCACCACAGATGGCTATCCTAGTTTACCAGGAAAAAAATGTGGGCTTAATCTAAAGAATTGTGCATCATAGTCATAAGAATGGGATAGAGAATGAAAATTAATAAGTTACAGTACCCTTTTCTGAAAACAATAGAATACATACATTGCCTCCAATCAATAGAGGGAAAATTTTATCCACCAAAACCACTTTTTCACTTCTAATAAGCAGAAACATCAATCGGTTATTTAGCTCATGAGTCATGGCTTTCTAAGTTGGCTTGCTGTTAAACAAAATCATTAATTGAATCCAATTGACCCAAAAAAATACACCACTAACGCTCAAATTTAGTAAAAATTCAACAAAAATCAGTAGTCAGCTATCACAATAGCTGACTGACAACAATGGTAACATTTACCCAAAGAGTGGGTAAGATGAACCTTTCAACCATTAGCTCCTTAACCTCTAGCACCTGTGACCAAAAATACAACCTATGTATGTATATTCTAATGATCAGTGGTTTGTGACTAATGCCAAGTTGCCTACAACTATTAGGATATGTATAGTTCTGAACATATGGTGAATGTTTCTGGGATCATCAACTCTTAATTTTTATATATATATATATATTAGTTGTGTGTTTGTGTATATATGTAATAATTTGTATTTAAAATAAAATAAAAAACAAACATTTTTGTCCTAATTGTTTAGGTAGACTATAATTATACATTAATTGAACAAGTTTCAAAGACAAAAGCTTTTTGCATGCTTGCAGAGAATGAGAACTATTGAAATGTGTTTCTATTTAATACAGATTTCCGTAATTCTATTCAAAATACCTTTCTATTGAATTAAATAACCTATTTTGAACAGTTATTATATTTGTCTTCATTTTATGTGGCACATATTATTACTATTTAATCTTTGAAATAACTTCTTAAAATTGTCTTCAATAACTGTAAAATTAAACAATGACAAAAGTCTAGGATAATAGCTTTCTGCTTGCGATTTTTTTTTTCATAAACATGAATTCACTAAAAAAGGAAACTTTTTAAAAAAACATGACTGAAATGACTTAAAATTTTTAATTGATTAAAACTTAATATTGCTCATTTCTTTCCTCCTTGTTTTTGTCTGAAACACATTTTTCTATAATTTATTGAATTTTTTAAAGATAGAAACTCAGAAAAATAAAAAAAACACTGAACAACAATATTTTCAAACAAGTAGTGTAAATTTTGTCGCCAAATTATATATTTATTATTTTGTACAAGCTTGCTTTCTCACTAAATATATCTTTGTTTTAAAAAGTTGTATCCACATCAGTTTAGTTATATATAAATTACTAAATTGAGTATCGATTAGTATTATCACAAATAACCAGTTGCATGACAGCTGTCCACTGTTGCTTCATAAATCCTGGCCAAAATGTTTCTTGAATGTCTGTTTTATGCACATTTGATTTCTAGTGTTGTCTTCATTTCTCAAGTTGAGCTTATGAAATTTAGTGTTGAGTTGACTACTCAGTAGAGATGGTCGTAAATTTAGACATGCCCTATTGTACTGTTAGCCTGTTATAAAATAGTGTATAAACTGAAGGTTTAGAAAATCTGAAAGAGACAGATTTTCTGATTTTGTTTCTTTTTATTTAAAAAATATACATTTTCTTAATCTTAATATTCTCACCTTGTGCAGCGGTTGAAATACCTGCAGTTATAGATTGCAGTTTTCAGAAATGAATATAAAAACAAAAGTAAAGACAAAAGTTTCTACCTGAATCAGAATTTTATATTAAAAAATAAAAATTAAAGGTGAACAAATTTTGTTCAATATTTTACAACAAAGGATATGTAATAAGAGAAGAGATGATAAATACTTTTATGTTCCTCCTCTTGGAAAAAAATATTGCATTGAAAATAATTAAACTCTACTCAAAAATAAAAATAGTATCAGTAGAGAAACAGTATACCATGTTTTTTTTTTTTTTTCATTTTTACTAAATGCACAAAATACTGTTTTTAGTGGCAGTCAAACTATTTGCAAAAGTAATAAGCTCCCTACTATTAGAAGAATTAATGGAAAGCAAAATGCCACTATTGATTTTTACATTTTCACTTCAGTCATCTTCTGAACATCAAATAAAAAAGTTGTTTTTATGCTACTTTTGTTCATTAATGAAGGAATACTACAATAGATATAGAATTCAATACTGATAAATCATTTTTGGTAATGAAATAAATATCTTCTGCATATCCTCCCATTCCTGTGGATATTATAGATATACCTTTTTATGAAATCGCTTCAATATTTTTCTCAGAGTTAATAAAAATAAAAACATATATTTTTGTAAAAAATCAATGTAATTTAACAATATTACATGTAATTATTAGTAATTTAATTTTTTCATAATTATTTATTTTAAGCTTATTTTCTGTTTATTAAAAAATATACCAATGTATATTATTTTTGTATTTTGTTTTGCGTGTGTATGTGCACGTGTTATTTTATACCAAAAATATATTTTTGTTATTTTTTGTTTTATATATGTATATAATATTGTTTTTATGTTTTTGTTATTTATTTTTGTATTTTAAGGTTAATTAATTTTATTTGTAAATAATGTTTTTATTTTAATATATGTACATTTGAATATTACCTATATTTATATGAAATATATTTATCTTAATATTATTTGATGTTTAAGAAAAATTCTAGTAATAAAATTGTTTACTTATATATATTTTACTTCTTACTTATTTTTTACATAAATTCAGCTGTGGAAAGGTGAAAATGATGCATAGAAAATAAAAAAATCAAATATCCAAATCCAAAATCAAATATCCTTCTTAATGGTTTAAGCAGCTTATTTTTTATTAATGTATGACCAGATCTTTTGAATCTAATTTATGTTTTAAGCTTATACTATTCAATAATAAATGCAAAAATCTGTCTGAAATGATCAGAAATTTTAATTTGGTGGAAATTGATATTCATGAACAATCTTTTCGTTCAAAATAATTTTGTATTTTAAGAGTGTTTCTTTGTTATGAAACTGTGATCAAGTATGTTTGGACTATATAAATGTTAGTTTTCATATACCTTATATAACATTGCTTGAGATCACTTATTTTCTTCTTCCTGTTAAAATTTCTTTAAACATTTTCTTCTAGTATAATAATGACTTTCCACTGCAAGCTGGTATACTATTTTCCCCTTACATATTTTAAGTTTGTGTTGCTAAAGATTAATAGTTTTAATTTTGGATGAAGAATATAAGATGTTTAAATAATACACATTGTCCTGTAATAATTAGTGATAGTATAACCAGGAAAATTTGTGGTACTTCTCCCTCTCTCTCACTCCCTCACTTTCTCTCTTTTGTTTTAGATAAAGTAAAAATAAAAGTGACAACCCATGTCTTTTGTGCTTGAAAAATTGGCATTGGATTCTTCTTATCCGGGAAGGTAAATGAGCAATCAGTCTAGCTACTGGATGAAGCCATGGCTCTTATTTCCCATAATCTCAGAGTCTCATCTTACTTTATATGCTGGTTATTATTTATCAGTATAATTTTCAGACTATGTCATTGTTATACAAAACTCAAATTGAATAAAATAAATTTTCTATCAACAAATACCAATATTATGCGACTGCATGTCATGCACTAAAGTACATGCATGCACTAAGTACTAGTAAATGTAATACATTTACTTGTACTACATTATTAATCACTTGTGCTGCTACTAATTCTGTATATATTATTAAGAAGTAATTTAAACCAATAGATGCAGCCTTATATAAAAAAATTGTTTTTAATAAAATAAAATTGACCGCTAATGAATTAGTTTGAGTTGTTACTGTGCTGTGATTCGTTCATTAATTGTTCTTGAACTTGCATAACATTTTTAAAGTACTAAACAGATATTAAAATATGTATTATAATATCTTGCTGCTGTGATGCATCAGGAAACAAAAACAAAAATTATTCTATGAATTGAATTTTCGGTTGTAAATTTTAACTGGATATATAATTCTTTATTTCAATTTTGACTGAATATATAGAGTGATTCAAAACTATATGACAATCTCTTGAGAGATGATTCTACAGCTAAAATAGCGAAAAAAAATTCATATAAACATGGTCTGAAAATGCTTTGTTAATGAGTTATAGCTAGTGAAAGATATCACCTGGATTTCGGTGCCCCCGGGTAAATGGAAGACTTCCTAAAATTCTTGATAAATTAAGGAACGAATTTAGCTGTTTCTTACGATTTTGATCTGAGTATGGATCGCAGAACTGTACCTTCATTAGTTTTAATGATATCTAATGTAAAACTCAAAAATTGGTAGTAAAAAATAATATGTTTTTGAATTTAACATATGAAAACTTTGTTAAATGGTTAATTAAGTTGTATATTTTTTTAATTAGAAACGTAGAAAATTTAATTGTGAAAAGATTCATTTAAATTACTTAAGAAAAAATTGAATACAGAATATTGAAATTTAACTTATTAAAAAACAAAACAGATTGAATCGTGAAACAAAAATTTAACAGCAAGAAATAACTAATTTTGTCTACAGGTTGGAAATGGCTTTTAGCAGGCCTATGTTTATATAAACATTTTTACTTATTTTAGCTGTACAATCAGCTCCCAAGAGATTGCCATATAGTTTTGAATCGCTGTATATCGCTCCAGCTTTTGAATTAAGGAAACTTCCATTTAGATCTAAATTTAAATATGTTTAAATATATATATAATTAGCAAAATCAATTCGTTTTTTTTTGTTATTGTATCTGTCCGTATTCACCTCTGTACTAATTATGTCTATTTTATTTCCAGTTATATTATGTTATAACTTTTAATTATAACTGTTATAATATGTACTGTTACAACATATGTATAATATGTTATAATAATACTGTTATACATAAATATTTTAAATTATGATAAAATATAGCATGTTATATTATGTACAGTTTAGGGCAAGGTTTGCAGAACACTTTAAATCTTTTAAAAACAAGTTAGGTTTCTCCAGTCTTGACATTAATAATCAATAAACATTCAGTCACCGATTCAGATACGAATTTAAAAATATTAGAAATTGTAAAAGGATGTGATGATAATAATAAAATATTAAATATTTTAGAAAAATATTATATATACAAGTATAGACAAAAGATTAGCTTGATTATTAATCAAGCTAACAGACAGAGTTTGATAATGACTTTCTTATCAGGACTGCCGTAGATTAAAATAGCACATTTATATAATTTATAAAAATTTAAATAATCTTAGTACAGTACTGTATATGTGGCTGGCCATATGGAATATTTTATTTTTGACTACATATTTTTATATTATGTTGACAATTTTATGTTTTGAGTTTGATATGTAATTTAAAAAAAAAAAATATTAACTGACAATGAGGAAAACTCTCGAAAGCGCTATTAAATGAAAAAACAATTATAAGGTAAGAGGGATTGTTGAATTCTGTACGGTTGGTGGAATATTGTATTGTACTTTTGTCTTGGATGTATATACAACTACAACATTATGACAGAAAAACTATAAAATAAATAAATTGTTTAAATCAGTGTTATTGTAAGTTAAAAATAAAATAATTAACTAAAGAGATATTCATTAACAATGAGCAGCAGATTATAGAATTTACTTGTCGAACAGATTATGAGATAGTAAAATGGTAGTTAAACAAAGTGGACATTCATGATCGCTTATTTAAGTGATTTAATCGACTTCAAAAATTGTTTACTATCACTTTTTTATGAAATATTGTTAAGATATGAATAGAAATGTAACGAGTAATAAAAAATACCCTATTTAAAAATCAAGTAAAAAGTAAGCTGAGTTTTTGCTCAGTACGGTTTAAAGTATAATTTTGCTGGGGTACTTCTATTTCAAATAAGAGACTGTTCTTGGAAAATAGGTATATTTCAGTTTTTTTTTCAATTTAGAACTTATCACAATGTTACTCACGACAGCTTTTATCTGTTCTTTTAATTACCCCTGGCCGATGAGCTTGGCCAATTGAAACCCTCTGGAATAATAAATAGGGTAGAAGTTTACCTAACTCTGAACTAAATGGTTGGTAAGAATAAAAGATAAAAATGTATTATGGGATAGTTACCCGATTATCATGAACCTCTGTTTGAGAGGATAAACAGCTATGTAATATGTATGATTACTTTTATTTCATTTTTCTCATTTGAAAATAACAAAATGGAAAATTATGCTTATTTTTAGTTTTATCGTTGTATTTCCATAGATATATTTTGTTATTCTGATTTAAATTATTATTGAAGGAAGAAAAATTATAAATCACACAATCTTTGTCAAAACTTATTTATAAAAGGTACACGTTTCTTGAAAAAATTTATAAAACCAATCGACTGCTGTAACAGGTAGATAAACCGTTATGTACTATGTACTATGATGTTACAGAGCAAAGAAAAGTTTCAAGTCTATACAAAAGTGTGATTATTTTAATGCCAATTTTATTAATTTTCTTTGATCAATTCAGTTTAACAATTGAATCTAATTTTGATTGAACAAAATTAGATTCACAGCCTGTTGTGTGAGATGATATTTTGAAATGATAAATGTTTTTGAATATTTTGAAACTAATCTGAAGTACAACTTTGTTAAATTTTTTTTTTGTTTTTAATGATTATTATTGAAATTATACAATTCATTATAATAATCTCATATCAGTTATGAAAATACTATCTTATACATTGGGTTTTCTATTTTGAAATGATTCATCTTCTTTTTATTGCATTTTAATAAGAGATTATGATTCTCTTTTAGTTAATTTGGTAACATTTATTTATGGTAAGTCAGTGATTTTGTAGAATGAGTTTTTAGAAATTAATAACATGTTTGGCATTGGTTTATTTTTTGGTTAAAAGATAATTTATTATGCTCAAGTATATAATTAATTAGAAGTTAATATTGTAATTAATAAAAAATTAATCAAATAGTTCTTAAAAGTGGTGTTAAAAATAAGTTTAGATTATTATTTAGTGTACATTAATAAACACAAATTAAAAATAATATTGTTATAGAATTAATATTTGTTATTTTGAAAACATAAAAAAAACACTGATTTTGTTTGTATGATCATATTTTATCAGTTTTTAAAAAAAAAAAAATTATGTATTAATAAATTTTATGTCAAGTCTTTTGAATTGATAATCTGTTGTAGTTATATATATATATATATATATATATATATATATAAATCTCTGTGTTGTGTTGTGTATGGGGTATGTATAAAAATATATATATTTATATTTTTTTAATATAAATGGAAATGGAAATGCATGTGTTCATTTTTATTAGTTAAAGTAGTGTTACCATATCAGGAATTTGTATGGTGACTACGTTGTGTAGTAAAAAATCTGCTTCTTTATATTTTACATACATATCCCGATCAAAAATAAAATTCATAAATCTTAAAAATTTATTTAAAATAAACATTTTCAAACTGTATCTTTTCTTTTTCTCCAGAATAAATGCTGTTTTAATTTATTAAGAATATTTTTCATCTTTTCGTTTCTTATATGTTGGTAAATTTTTGTAAGCTTGAAATATTCTTCAATTGAAGTATATCAAGCGATAAATTATCTGGTTTAATTCTAAATTTCTTACAGCAAGTGTTAATTTTTCATAATTGTAGATGTAATGGAAGAAAACAGACTGGTGCAAAAATGATGAGATTTATTCATTAGTTTAGTGCTATTTATGCTTAAGTTCCAAAATTTTACACTAGAGTAGTAATTGTTACTTAACAACTATACAGAACTGTATGCATATTAAGGAGATGATCTCTAAGATGTCTTAAAAGCTTAATATAAAAAATTATGACAGAAGAACTACCACATTAGGTGGTTACAAAACTTAATTTTTAATCTAATTTCTAAAATTATCTCAATAGTATTTACTGAAAATAGAATTTGAGGCAGATCATGTGGATTATTTATGAAACTAAATTTTTATTAATTTTTTATCTTTATATCAAATTATGTGTAATATTACACCAGTTTGCTGCTTATTTCTGCAGCTGTGCATAACGGTGGATCATGATATATATATATATATATATTTTTACGTTAATTGTAAAAAGTAATTTTTTCTCATCTCTTTTTATCACAAACTGCATAATGCAATTTCATCAGTAGATTATGTAAAAGATTACTGTTTAAGCTTATTTGATTGCCTTTATCTGTTCAGGCATTTAAAAATATTTTTCCAGCGGTTAGTTTCCATATGACAGCTATTTAAAAAAAAAAATCACCATTTTGACACCTAATGAATTTTTTGCATTAAACTATATATTTTAACAACATTATTGTAGTACATAGATCATCTTTTTCAATTTTTTCCATAAAATATTTCAAACGTTATTATTCTTCAAAGGCAGCTCTTTGAAGGGAGATGGGATTTCAAATTTGAAAAAATAATTTTTTGAAATTGTTCTTGCTTCATGTGTGCCTACTTAATATGACATTCTAACATGTTATGAGATGTCAGTCAGCAAAAAGGAAGTAAAATATAAATAACATACTTTTGAAATTAAGTTGATGAAGCACTAATTCTTTATAAAGCAAAATGTTAATTTTTTAATCTCTTTTTACATTGTACTTTTCGAGTCAAGAAGATTAAGGAAAGATCAAGTGATTGTTTAAAAAGCTTCTTTTTAGAAGTTTTTATTAGCAATTTTCTGGACGTTTAATTCCTATTCAGTGTTTTAGAATTACCTATGAGATACACACATATTTAGTTTTGCCACTTTAGGATTCGTTAAAAAAGATGCCCCAATTTTTTATTTTTTTTGGTTGAGTAATTGTAGTTAAAGATTATATTCAAATTCATCTAGTTCTGCTATAATTGGATTGCAAATTAATTGTAACTAATATGTAAGATTGTATAGAATGTTACATGTTAGTTATCCTTGTTAAATCTCAAGTTTTTATCAGAATAATTTTAAGAGAAATCCGTAAGGTCAAGGAAAACAACTTTAATCAATTTACACTGTTTAGAGGTAGCATTTTTATGTTGTCAAAGGCTTAACTGCTTTGATACATTTCTCCATTATTTTTTTAAGCAATTAAATAATACCTTTATTTATAATGATTACTATATACATCATTAAATACAACATTACATGGTACTACAGCTAGGCAATTGAATGTGGTAAAATATACAGAAAACAGTTCATAAAAAACATTTATATTATATTCATAATAAATATCAGAAGGATTGTTCAAAATGTTCTTAACACAGTCAATTAGCATATTTTTCTTATAAAGTTTTATCCCACTTTATAAAATCAATCATCTGAACTTTCGATTGACAGCTTCAAGCAGTTCAGGTCATTTGGATTTGAAGAACATACTACTTTGATAATCTCCCAAGACAAAAAAATTGCGAGGCATCAAATCACATTGTGGTATCATATTCTTCCTTGGGGTTCTATCTATTCAGGAGAAGTATTATTGAGGTAGATCTATGGAATATAATGAGGCCAATTCAAAGCTTCTACTTCTGTATCAGAATGCTACTGAGACAAAGATAAGTACTGAGCTTGATGCATTTTTTTTATTTTTTGGGTCGGCAAAAGTATTATGTTCATTAACCAAATACAGTTAGCAGAAATGTAATCCATGTATGTAACAGACAAGTAAAAAATATGTTTGGTTAAGGATTAAATTATAAAAAAAAGAAGAAATTGTAAATAAGCAAGCGGTCTGTCATCAATTTTATATAAGTATTAAATAGCAGTGAAATAATTAAAATCTTTGCTTAGCTTTAAAATAATTAAAATGATTTATTTATACATTTAACACTAATTTAGATAAGACATACTAAAATATCAGCCTATACTAGCTCAGTACTTATAAAAGTTATATAAAAATAATTAATATAATCTTATAAATTTATTTTAAAGCTTTGTGTATGTATGTATGTATAGGCTTGTAAAATATGTATATTGAATAGCTTAAAGCTATGTAACAAGAAATTTTGTATAGAGATATATTTATTTGTAAATGTTAGTGCTTAAAAATTAAATATTGAAATGAAATAAAAAATCTTCGTTAATATAATTCCTTTAATTCTTCTTTATTTCCTTATTGAAGTTGTACCCTATTTACTATATTTTTTTTTGTTTTATGTTGGAGAAGGAAAAATCTGCAACCAGACACCCAGCAGCCCATACCACCGGGTGTGTGGGGGTTTCCTGCTGAAGCAGAAACCCACTAAAAACCCTTCTCCTCTCTTGATGCTGTGACGGAAAGAACCCTAAGGTATGGCATCGCCTCTGCATATGCCAGCAGATACTTGTGCTGCCCTTCTGTGGGAGTTTCCAGCGTCCCCTGGGGGCACCCAGCGACAGCAATCCTGTTGGACCCTTGGAAGCTGGCCTTCTACCTCCATTTCCAGCATTGCCCTATGTTCAAGCTTATTCCTGAGCACCTTGTGAAACCATCTCTAACATTTTTCTCAACCCTTTGAGCTCATCACAACTCTCATAACCTTTTCGAGCAAGATGTGTCGATCAAATGACCTTTTACCTTCCATCTTGGACATTTCATGAAGGTGTGTACAACCTTGTTTATACCTTTGCATATTGACATCTAGCTGTCATGCGGTGTCCTCTAGATTGGAGGTAAACCCCAAATGATCCATGGTCTGTAAGACAGTGGTCTATCTTCCCATATCTCCTGTTAATCCAGGTCTTAATGCAAGGAATAAGATGGCATGTCCATCTGCCAGTCAGCGCATTATCCCATCTCTCTTGCCATTTGCCTAGCAGGTCAGTTCTTTGAGATCAGAATAACTAATATACTATTAACTATAATAGTAAAAATCAAAATAAAATTACAATCTGTCGTTCAAAATTTACAATTACATCCAGTAAATATCCACCAACAAAACCAATCCAAACTGAAAAAATATCTCCAAAAACCAATCTAAAACTAAGAAAAACACAGAGCGGCACGCAACACATGTTTCCACGATGAAACCTCCAACTCCAATTTACTAGATTATTTGTTCCCATGCTGACTCAGTAGACTAAAAATATGCCTTCCAAACAATATCCCTTCACACAAATGTAACTACTGAATGAAATGGATTGTGATAGTGATGCATATTATTCAGAAATAATGCTATTCTTGTTACCTGCATGTTATTTGTTGTACACATTCAGCGTCAGTTGAAGCAACTTCCTAGTGTATGGCCTCTTTGGATTCAGTTTCTTTCCTAATGTTATGTTTCTGCTTACATGCAGGTAAAATACTTGAAAATTGTTTCTGTTATAGTTATCTTCCTGTCATATGTAATAGATTTACTTTATTCGTTGCGGAGAGGAATTCCCGTTGTGTCTGATGACAACAGTAATAAGTGAGCCTCTGAGAAAATAAGTTGGTTCCTTTGGTCCTCTTTTTAGAAAAACTGTCAGTGGTTTTTGAATCTACATTGCAAATCAATTGTAATTATTGTACTGATATTTGTTGCTCATATTGTGTTGTAAAATTTAAGCAATACCTTACACCATTGATTCTCAAAATTTTTCACCCACCATTCACATTAACAATCAAACATTTTTTAACACTCTCAAAATTTTTAAACTTACCATCTGTTAAAAATAATTTCAATTGCTGTTTTTAAAATTCACTCTTTAAAACAGCATTTAAAAAACCCTTTAATTTCCATATTTATTTGAATCAATATGTTGTTTAGATCGGGAGGTAATCAGCATTAAAGACAAAAGTGACTTTTTCTATTTAAAGTGGAATATTTTGATTCAGAAAATCATAGAGAGACATACAAAAAAATAAATTAAAGTTTAAAGTCTAAAGCATTTAAGCAATTTTGATGCAGTTAAAAAAAATTTCTTTTCCCCCATGCGCTCGATCAATCGCAAAGAAATATTTTCAAATTTTTAAAACCTTTCTTCTTACTGATTTTTTTTTAATTTGTCATTTTTGAAATCTGAAGTATACTGTCAAAAAGTATAATATTCAAGCTCCAATGTTTTTTTTTTATTCATCTCTAAGCCTCTTGGTTGCAAAGTTAAGCTAGTTTGAATACAGTCATTTTTTATCATAAAATATAGCTGTCCCTTTAAGTTTTTGTGCTAGTGTTGTATGGATTTAATTTTTGTTTGAAATATCAGGAAAACATCATTTTTGCCTTTTTTTAATCAGCCATCCTAGACCTTCGTGAACCTGTCTTCCTAGACCGCGAACACCCCCAATTTCTGTGGGCTTTTTACTGTCCCCCCTGAAGACCTCCAGCATCTACAAGGGGGCATTATTGCCCACTTTGAGAATGAATGCCTTACGCAGATAGCAAGAAGTAAACAAACTCTGATTCCCATCTGGTTACCTTTACATGTAACAGCTTACATGCCTATTTCAAATGCTTTTGACCAACCTTGAGAATAATTTTTGACTAGAGGCATTACAATACTAGTCTAATAAAATACTAGTTCAATACTAGTCTGAAGCTGATAAAATCAAGTTAATCATATTTAAATAAACGTTTTAATAAAATAAATTTTTTTTTACATTTAAATCAATTCAAAAGTAAGTTATCTCTGGGGTTTTTAAAATTATTGATTATGAATTTTATCCAATTTTAAATATTTATATACTTGTATATGAAGTTTTTGTGGTGATTTTTATAATTTATCATATAATAACAAACACGTAAAGATTATGTGAATGATGAAATAAACAAACTTTTTGAGTATTTACAAATAAAATTTAAAATAGTACTTGCATTATAGTAAAGAAAGGTAAATTAAAATTTAATAAATTAAAAATTTATTTAAAAAAAAGAAATTCCAAAAAAAAAATTGGAATTTTCATTTTAGATTAGAAATATGAATAATTATATAAATCAGTATGCCATGCAGACAAAGAACAGATATTTAAGTATTATTAGATGTTCAGTACATCAAAGATGAATGAGATAGCAAAATGTTACAACACAAAATTAGGGATGTAACATTTATCACATTATCCATAAATAACATAATACAAAATTTAGAAATTTCCAGGAAAAATTTGAAGAAAATTTATGGAACCTACATTTTCACAAATATATAAATTATTCACATCTCGTGCAGCAGCAATTCATTGATAACAGTGCTAACAGAATCCAGCAAAGTTTACTGTTAATAAAATGGATCCTAGAAATCTACCAATTGAACTCCCAAGATTTTAAATAATTGTCCAGTAGCTTTGCGTGTAACTTTCAAACTTGTAGAATCAGAGTCTAAGTAAGATGAACAATTACACTTGCGTAAAGGAGCACGTGTTATTTTAAGGTGAAATCTTTGGGCCACAAAAGCACTTACTAATGAATCAGTAACAATAATAATTGATAAATAATTTACGATCTGCTGTTGACAGCAAAATTACAATTATATACCATTTGGCAAACATGTGCCTTTTGAAAAATAAATAGGCATCTTCAAAATAAACATGATTTCAGTTCATTTCTCAATCAAAATAAACTATTTTATTATCAGGTCCTACATTCTGATCCCCAAGAGAAAAGCCTTGTGATGATCCCAGTTGCGAAACCACCCCTTCCATTCCTAGCTGTGATGGAGCTTGTCTTATAGACCTTCTAAACCCTATAACATATCACAGTCTTCAGTTTGGCTTCTATCAGGATGCCACTGATGTCACCACCCAGGCCTCAGTCGGGCTGCCACCAATGCAAATGCCTTGGCAGAAATTTCCATCAGTATATTTTCACAATCTACTATATTGCCTTCGTGTAGCTTCTTCCAACCATGACAATCCACAACTATCAAATTAACCAATTTACAGAAGTGCAATCCCCATGTCTTCTTCTAACAGTAAGGGTGTCGCAAAAAAACTTCCCTTATCTAAATTAAGTTAGACTGTGTACTCAGATCATTACTTTACTGAGTCTTTTAAACACTATTCTTATACAAACAAAACAAGTATTGATTGCAACAACAACAACAATTTTGTCATACAATTCAGTTTACCCAAAGTCCTTGATTTACTCAAAAATCAGGAAAAAATTTAATAAGATGCTAATGAAAATATACCCTATCTCTTTCTGCTCTGGTCTGCTTTCAGGAGTGAGGTCAATGCCTTCACCCTCACACACTGCAGTTCCATCACAGACTTCTTAACATATCCATTTTCAACAGCAAATATCTTTGCCGTTGATGCCAAAAAACCTATTTTTGGCATCCAGGTGAAGCAAGCACCCAGGTGAACCCCTAGCCACCCACCCTGCTATGCTATCTATACATCTAACAACATCAGTGTCTTCAATCATCCTCCATAGGGCTAAAAATCTGATGAAGCCAGCAACTACTTCCATTTCCTTTCAGTTTTCCTATTAACTTGCACATCAAAACCAGAATTGATCCTTGCAAGCTCTCTAACTACTTTGGTACATTCAGCTTCATACTTGGGCTAGACATATGACATGGCACACATTAATGGCCCCACACTCTGAACACAAGCCTGAATTTATCAAACCAAATCTGACCTACCTAACTCGAAAAGTTCCATGCCCAGAAAGAAATGTGTAATATGCCGCCTGGTGGAAATCCACCAAAAACCTACATACTTCTCACATCAGTAAAATACCATTGTACAATTCAGTCCACCTGACCTGCCATAAACCAAGGCCATGCTTAATATCCTATCTTTTCTGTCATCTAAGCGAGGATAATAGTTCAAAATTTACACATAACTCTGTGGAATGCTAATAGTCATGAGGTGTGGCACTGTCTTGCTGAGAGGGGTCTTTGAATGTGACAAAGTAAGTGTCGCATGGAACTCGGAGATGGAGCTGAGTGGGAGTAAGAGGTCTGACCTCAACTTCCTTGTGAATCAGTTTGGAGTCCACTTTTTTAAATCAGTTAATTGGTGTAGTAGGTGGTGGAATATAGGTTTGAATTTCATTGTTACATATAACAAATTTTTGAGTGGTGAGTTTGGCATTGCATTTGACTCGTTACTTAGTAAATGTTTGAACATTTACAGTCATAAACATTTGTATTGTAATTGAGCTAGGACTAGTTGGTGCTTCCCCAAACTCGTTTAACTAGTTCAGAGGGTGATGCTGTAAGTTAGCCCAAAAGTGAAGATATCTGAAGGAAGCCTAAAGTGAAGGTGGTGGTTGAGTTTTACTGGTGTAAATCTCTGCCGAGGCATTTGCATTGGTGGCAGCCCGACTGAGGCCTGGGTGGTGACTATGAGATGTGATCAGTTGGAGCGTCTGAAAACGACCTCTGGTATAGAAACGGACAGGGTGGTGTGATGACCGGAATCACCATAAGGTGAGGTGTCTTCCCCTACAGGGTTTGGGGATGTCTGGTACTCTAATTTGTGGTCCATCTGATGCGTCCAGAGATTGCTGTGGGTTACGAGTTGAAGGTCAGTGTTATTTGAGCTAGTTGGTCGAGTGAGTACCTTTCCCTAGTTTCAAGTCTTGCTGAGTTTTATACTGTGGCTACAGGTTAGCGTCAATTTATTAAACCTGGAAGTTTACGAACACACACAGACAGAGAGAGAGGGAGAGATAGTATTGCATTACGATAATTTAACACATTCCTATGTTTGTGATTAATGTTTTATGTAGGCACGTGTCTGCAGTGGTGGTGGTGGTAGCAGCAGTAACGGTATGCAAGTTGCACATGCGCAACCGCTTTGAATCCTACGCTGTGATAGGTCGGAAGGGTGTGGCGATTTCGCGCTTACCACTGTAACGGCTGTTCAAAATAGGACGCTAAACCTTAGGTCATGTTCGCCAGCGGTTCTTCAGTCGGGCGCCACACCTCGAACTGTCAACAACACCGCGCCGCTACGTCAACGCACGCACGCGAACACACACTCAGCCACAGCTGCCGCCGTCGCCGCCTCCTTGTGAACGAACCATGTCCGGATGCTGGAGTAGCGGGTAACGACTCCCGGTTCAACGTTACCTTAACAACATAGTGGTGAACTTGTCATTGCAAATCCGCTGCTTTCGAAATCGAGATTTCTAAGGTTCAAATGCTAGTAAAGGCAGTTACTTTTAAACAAATTTGAATACTAGATTGTGGATATCAGTGTTTTTTGGTGGTTGGGTTTCACTTACCACCCATCTCAGTAATGGTTGACCTGTGACAATACAAGAGTACACTACACTTACCTTTTTACATTTCATTCTGTTTAAAGTAATAGCATATAGAGGTTCTACAGGTTAGATTTAAAAGTGCGCCTTAACAACCTAATCTTGTCATCGCAAATTATCTGCTTTCAAAGTTGGGAGTTCTAACGTTCATATGCTAGTAAAGGCAGTTTCTTTTATATAGATTTCAATTCTAGATTGATGATATCGATGTTCTTTCATAGCTGGGTTTCAGTTACTGCACTTTCTGGAATGATTGACCTGAGACTACGTAAGATTACACACCATAAATATCGTTCTCGTTAAAGTAATTGCATAAGGTTGTTGTGCAGGTTAAAGAGAAAAAAATTACCCTTAACAATGTCCTGGTGACTTTCCATTGGAAATCAACTGATTTTGAAGTCTACAGAAGGAAGTTTCAAAAGCTAGTAAAGGAAGTTTCTTTTATGCAAATTTGAATACTAGATCGTTGATATATCCTTTGTTTGTTGGGTTTCATTAACCAACAATCACAGGAATGTTTGACCTGCGACTATACAAAAGTACAGATCACTTACCTTCTTTCATATCATTCTGTTTAAAGTAATAGAATATGGAGCATTTGCAGGTTAGATAGAACAAGTGAACCTTAACAACATAGCGGTGAACTTGTCATTGCAAATCCGCTGCTTTCGAAATCGAGATTTCTAAGGTTCAAATGCTAGTAAAGGCAGCTACCAATTTGTTTAACAGCTACTTTTAAACAAATTTGAATACTAGATTGTGGATATCGGTGTTCTTAAGTGGTTGTTTTTTGCTTACCTCACATGTCTGGAATTGTTGAACTGTGACTACGTAAGATTACACTTAACTTACCTTCATACATATCAGTCTCTTAACAATGTAGGTGTGAAATAGTCATCGCAAATCAGCTGTTTTCAACGTCGCAAGATCTAAATTTAAAACGTTAGTAAACGCATTTTCTTTCATGCAGATTTGAATACTAGATCGTGGATATCTTTATCGGTGGTTGGGTTTCACTTAGTACATATCTCAGGAATGGTTGACCTGTGACTATAGAAGAGGACACTTCACTCACCTGCATACATATGATTCTCTTTAAAATAATATGATATGGTTGTTCTGCATGTTAGATAGAAAAAGTAGCCTTAAAAACTTATCATCGCAAATCAGCTAGTTTTGAAGTTGAGAGTTCTAAGGTTCAAATGCTAGTAAATGCAGTTACTTTTATATAGATTAGAATTGTAGATTGTGGATATCGGTTTTCTTTAGTGGTTGGGTTTCAATTAACCTCACATCTCAGGAATGGTCGAACTGAGATGTACAAGACTACACATCATTTACATTCATACATATCATCCTCTGAAGTATTATCTGAAAGGTAATTACTGGAGGCTAAACAGGAAAAAAAGGTTTGATGCGATGGCCAAATCGATTCTTTGGCGCAGTTGTCATGAATTATTATGGGCTTTCGTTCCTGTTCGCAGAGACGCTTTCTGCATTGGATGACGGATCAACTTAAATTTATAATACATTGGCTTTGGTCTTCGACTGAAGTATGGATGTGCTGTAATAGGGGACCTGGTGGAGAGTTTCTTTCCCCTGGATTACACCGCTGTCATTACTTCTGTGAGGTTCAAGTGGCTAGTTTCCTTCGCCTCATATTCTACATTAATTGCTGAGCGGGTTTATTTTAGAGTAGTACCCCGGGTGGCTAGGGAGCCGTCTGGGCAGTTGACTGGCCGAAGGTAGGCGCATTTGGCATCGGGCCCTGGATAGATTAGTCTAAATTATCAATGGGGGTAGTGTTCGGTGGTGTGGTTATCACGCTCCTGAGGGCGATTCTAGTGTGAGTAGTTAAATTCTGAATTGGTGTGCATTTATTCAGGGCAAATTAGAGAATTCGTTGTTGCGATCAACTTGGAAGTCAGTGTTAGCGGGGCTCTAAGTTAAAGCTGACGTGAGAGATTAGAGATTATACTCAGCTCCCGAGCGTATCAGACCAGAGGTTCTCTGATATTTAAGTTTAAGTTTAATTATTGAACACCAATTGATAATGTTTTGGTCTATTTGTTGTTGCGAACAACAATGGCGGCATGCATTGAATTTCAATTTGTGTCTGCCAAGTTACACCATATTGGTTTAGTAATAGAGTAGTCGTGGTCTTTGTGCTTACGCAATCTCGGTTAGGAAGTTTCTGAGGGCTAATGGTAAACCTATCAAGACGTCCGATGCCTTCAGGGAAGGCAAAGACTGAGCGTTATTTATAGATGTAAATGTCTTCATTTGTCTTGGATATGACAGTTACCATTATTAAATTGCCAGACAAGTAGAACTACTTGTCTACAAGTAGACAGTAGACTGTCTACAAGTAGACAGTCGAGTGGAAGCTTGTGTTGCGGTAGGACGTATTGTTGTGCGCTCTGTCTTATACTGTTTTTTTTCGGATCAACGGTTTTATATCTGATTTTTGGAATTGGGAATCGACGGTGGAAAATTTTCGGAAGTGTTTTAATATAATTTGGTGATTTTTGGTTGCGGACTGACCATTTTATTGAATTTTTTGTCTGAGTAGCCTTATTGTTATTGGCAATAAGGTTCATAGTTGACTGCTGGTCGCAGTGGTTAGTGTGAGTTAGTAGTGGTGTACCTTGAGTTGTTTTCAATTCGGGTGTAGCTTATCTGTAGTGGATGGCATAGACAATTGTAACTGGCATCGACTGATAATATTGTTTATTATTCTTCAAGTGATAAACTTTTGATATTGGAATTAATTTAATTAATTTCGGTTGTTGTTATCTCTTGATAAGATAGACTGCTGTAGCTTATTTTATCAAGCTCTCATTTATATATATATATATATATATATATATATATATTTTTTTTTTTTTTTTTTTGGGGGGTGTCAACGGATGCGGAATTGTCCCCTAAGTACAATTTCGAGACATGCGAAGTCGTAGCTCCCTCCCATCTGAGGATACAGCCTCACAAGGGGCTGGACCCTCGAAGGGAGCAACTGGAAGGAGAGAGAGTGGCACAGTGGACACTGAAGGTATGGATACTATGGTGAGCACCCAGGTAAAGAATAAATGGAGGGAAACCGAGGGCAGAGTAGCCAAAAGACCTAGAGCGGGTTCTTTGGAGGAGGAAGAAACCCCTCCTACTCTTAAGGAAATTACCTACAAATTAGGCAATGCAATCACACAACTGAGACACATGACTGGCAAGGGGAGTCAAACTGCAATCAAAGCCCATGAAAGGGAAGTTAAAGAAATATATGAAGACTTACAAAGACTGTGTGAAGAGAAAGCGGAGACAAGTAATCAGACCACTAAGACTGAAGGTCATTATAACAGCGAGATGTCGGACATTTTGGATGTTGATCTATCAGACGAGCAATTGATAGAGAGACTGCCTTCCAGATGGTCAAGGTGGGTGATGAACAGGATCACTCAGGTTAACGCAGCAAAACCTGGAGAGGGTAGTTGTCACTTTGTAGACTTGAATGGCATAAGACCAAACAGCCTATATGCAGGAGCAACGCCTGGTGCAATGTTTCTTCAGGAATCAACGATACTCGAAGACAGTAAGGTCACAACTAATGGTACAAGATACACAGTCATCTATGACTCCAGTTGCGGGGATAAGGAAATGGCATCACACGTACTTAAGGCACTAAGAAGAGTAGTGGGTAACTCTGAGTCTTCAGTTTTCGTGATACCAAATGGCTCTCCGGGCATTTTGATTAGGAAAATAGTAATATATATTTTAATGAAGGGGAAGACCTTACCAAGGATGGTCCTCCCCAATCCAAGTGACAATGCGAGACCAAGATCCAGATCGGCGTCTGTAAGGCGAGGAACCCCACCGGTCGCCGAGAGTAAAACCATTGTTGTACAAGCACAAGGGAAAACATACACTGATCTATTAAAAACTATGAAAGAGAAAGTTAAAGTAGAGGAGGCTGGAGAAATTCTTTCTATTAGAAAGGGTAGAGATGAACAGCTAGAAGTTAGGGTAAGTGGAGTACAGAAGGCAGGGGAGTTTTCTGCAATGCTGAAGGATAGAGCAGGGGATCTTCAGGTCGATATAGACCGTAGAACAGTTGTACACATTAAGGACATGCTTGGAGATACTACGGAAGGTGAGCTAAAAGAGGCAATTGAGAAGGTCCTAGGAACGAGTGAGAGATTTCAAATAACATCTATGAGAGACGCATACGGTAGTACCAAAAATGCTACAGTAATTACTACTCAACGCAGCGCAACAAAGTTAATAACAGCAAGACTGAGAGTAGGCTGGGTTTGCTGTAGGGCATATATCTGCATCGAAAACGAAAAATGTTACCGGTGCTGGAGCATGGGGCACGGTAGAAGAGAATACAGGGGCTCTGACCGCACCAACTTATGTTTCAACTGTGGTAATACGGGGCATTTCATCAAAGACTGTAGGCAAGCAATGAAGTGTCTCGATTGCAGAAGTACAGAACACAGAACCGGGAGTATGAGCTGCAATAAACATAATGATTAAAATATTATTAAGTAATAATAATAGAAGCCTACTATCAGGAGACCTGACGCTGGAAATAGCCACAAGATACAATGTCGACTTTCTGGTATCTACGGAGCCTAATGTGTATTCGGCTGCCAGAAGTCAATGGATACCCGACAGGAATGGGGCTGTGGCCATCAGAAGAATACTCGATAGAGTGGATTATAACTTGTACAGCAGAGAAGACGGAATAATAGCTATTGAATTAAGTGACACGATTATTGTAGGTACATACATCAGCCCCAATTGCACTATAGAGTTTTTTCAAAACCAGATATTTAACCTACAGCAGATCATGACCAGATCGCGGAAAAGAGTGGTAGTGCTTGGAGATTTTAATTGTAAAACTACTGTAGCGGGTGCCAATTCTACAAATGCTAGAGGTAGAATTCTCGAGGACTTGTTGGAGGTTATGGGTGCGTGCTGAATAAATGATGGGGCTCCTACATACAGCGCAAGAGGTCACCAATCAACAATAGACCTGGTAATTGTGGATAGTAGGTTTAGAGCAGATACCGTCGAGTTTGCTGTCCTTACCGAAGAAACTGTAGTGATCACAAGGCCGTATTGGTTAACATCAGAGATTGTCCAAGGCGGGTAAGGCAGGATAATATTATCTCTAGATTAACGGATTTCCAGATACACCGGGTGGCAAATAATGCGGCAAATAGGATTAGGAACTGTGAAAACATAGAACCGGAGAAATTTCAAGAAATAATCAAAGAGGAAATTGCTAACATACCGCAGTCAGTGTTTACTGTGAAGTGAAGCAAAACTTGTTCCGAATGTTGTAAGATATTTCAGTCCAGAGAAGGGAATTCAAGTTAAACTTTTATATGTCGATGAAGTGTCAGGTGAAATTGCTCAAATTTTGACTCTGTATCTTTTGCAGTTTGTGAAAAAATTCAAACTTGAAGAAAATTGCTGATAACACTAATATTTGTGGTGTGAAGAGAAAGGGGAATGAAAATGTGTTCATAAAAGTTCAAAGCGATTTGGATAGACCTATTTTAGAAATTGGTTGTTCAGCCCACATCGTATACAATTCAGTATAAATAGCATGTGATTCTTTACTCCTTAACATAGAAGTTATTGTTTAAAAATTTATAAATATTTTCACATATATACAGTAAGAGTAACAAAACTTAAAGAGTTCTGTGAATTTATGGAAACAGATTGCAAAAAGTATTATCTCATAAGAGCACAAGTTTTCTTAGTTTCTTATCTGCAATATTAAGAATTCTTTCCATTTTTGATGGCCTAAAATCATACTTCTTATCGTGTGACTAATACCCAAATTAATATTTGATTTTTTGAAAATCTAGAAAGTGAACTGTTTCTGAAATTTTTAATACAGTATTCTACATTATTTAAAAATGTAGTTCTGAAATCAGAAGCTAATTCTATCACAGCAACAGAAGCATTTCAGGTATATTCTGAATTAATTTCTCAACTTCAGGAAAGAAAAACCCACAAATTTATACAATCTTCTGCCAAAGAATTGCTACGCATTCTAAAAGAAAATAATGATGTTCAGGAACAAAAATTCGTCCCAAGTGTAGATAATTTTTATAATTCCAGTATCCAATACTTAAGAGTTGTGGAGAATCAGTTTTGATGAAGTCAGTAAGTTTCTGTGGATAAATTACAAACTGAAATTTTCTGGTCTGATTTAGAAGAGAGTGCACAAGTTGTTAATGAAATTATAAAAGATCCCATAAATATTGTTGACCAAAGGGTAGGTTGTGGTGCGGTTCAAGTCTGAGAAAGTACCAGATACTATTGAAGAGAAGTGGAAAGCAATTCTTAAGGTGTTCAAAAAGACTGATATTTCATGTTGCAATATTTCTAAAATGGTTGAGTTTGTGATGTTTTTGCCTCAGACAACTGCCCCAGTTGAGAGAGTTTTTTTCAATTACAGGGAACATTTGGTCTGCAGAAAGGGGTAGACTTTCAGTATCTACTGTTAAACATCTGCTACATATTAAAATTAATTCAGGACTTTCTTGTTAATTTTATGATTTAATTAAAACAAACAAACCATTTCTGAAAAAAGTCATGTCTAGTGAAAAATAAATAAAGTTTAATGTTTCAGTAAACTGTTAAGACTTTTAAGCAATTTCAGAAATGTATCCTGGGTTAAACCCAAAAAAATATGTAAATATATATTTGTTATTTGTTAGGGTGTCGTAATTAATTATTTATTTCTTGATTATTTTGTAAATGGGAAATTTGTTAATAAGAAACAGTAACTGAAAGAAATACATGCACCTTACTGTACGATCTAAAACTATTAAGACTGAGGTATTTATGGAAAAATAACAATGGTACCGAGTAATATAATAATAGTACCAATATCCTAAACTATTTACATAAAATTATGTATATAACACTATATACCAAAAAAATAATTATATAAAAACTTCCCCGCTAAAAACTTTTAAAAATTGATTTTAATTAATCAGACTCAGTAAATTTAAAAACTATAAAATAAAAAAGGTACTTGATTATACAGGATGATTCAGGAGGTTAAGGCAATACGTTGACAACTCATTCTAGAGGCTAAAAATAAGAAAGAAGTTCATATAAACAGAGGTCCGAAAACGCTTCGTTAGCGAGTTATACAGGGTGAAAGATTTTGCCAGAGTTTCAGTTCCTCCGGGTAAATTAAGGCTTTCTGAAATTATGGGAAGGTCAATTAAGGGGCAAATTCGATTGTTTATGGTGTTTGGGCTGGAAAATTGAAAAAATAACTCCCAGAACTGTATCTCCCTTAGTTGATAAGGGAGATATCCCATGTAAAATGCCAAATATAGGGTCAAAAAACACATTTTTTTACATTTGACGTACAAACATTTTTACGTCATTATCTCTTACACTATAATTATCAAAGTCTACACGAAGCACACAACAGATTTTTCAGTCATTTTTTATATTGACAATTCAAGTTTCAAGTGGACCTAGATTTGCAATAACAACAATTACTGTCATTCTATACTTTTGAAGAAAATAGCCTTTAAAACTTACTTTTACGGTACTTAAATGTTAAATTTCCCAATGGCCTTTACTTTATCCTTCACAGCTATTGAAGATCGATTCCATTTGGGTGATCACTGATGATTTTAAATGAGTGTGTTTACAAAAACCCTTTGTCATGTTTAATTGTGGACATATAAAAATGATCCCTTCTGTAACAAGGGTAGCCACCCCATATTACAAGGGTACATCTCCATATTTGGGCTACCAACCCAGTATGCCAATGGAACCAGCATGTCAAAGCAGAGAGCAGAGAGCCCTATGGACCGACAAATGGACACCTTATTACAAGCTTGCCATCGCAGAGGGCAGTGAGAAATGGATGGATCTCTGTTACACCTACTACAGCTTCAACCCTGGTCGCTATATCACCAGCACAAAAGATGTAAACCTGTTTCCAAAATCATTCTCATTATACATAATCTACAGGTAAGCCAAAAAATCCAATCTGTGTATCGATCTGAAGTTGAAAATAAGATCAGGATTATTAAAAAAGAACGACCACATTTTCGAGGAAAAGATTTGGAGTCCCGCTAGCCAACTATATGTTTTGTACTTATAACAACTGTTATTGCCCTGGATGGTATATCTCAGATATGGAGATCTACCTCAGGGCATTCTTTTTCTTCTTTTTATTATTTTTTTTAAGTGTAAAATAACTACTGGTAATGATGAAAAAAATGATGTCATTTTCTTTAAATTACCCTTTAAAGAGAATGATAATCAGAGCTTTTACGTAGAACAAGTCAGATCACCTTAAAAATATTGGTTTCTAATGTATTTATTTTATCCTGATATTACAATTTTATTAAACTTTATCTATAATTTAATAATTCCAACAAAAAAAAATAATAAAGATCGTTCAAGCTGCTCAATTTTTATAATCTTAAGTATAAATAAAATCTTAAGTGTAATACCATGAAGTTTTATTACATAAAAAAAAATAAAATAAAATAAAACAATGCAATAATATATAACCTACTTTTGTTTCTGATATTAGCTAAATGAATGATTTTTCACCACTTTTCAAAATTCTTTAATTCTCTGAAACAAATTTCATTATGATATGTATTTGAAAATAAAGTTGCGTTTAGACTGTAAATCATATATTATTCATAACTATCAAAGGAAAAATGCAAGAAATATAAATGGTGAATAGAGGAAGAGAGAGAGAGAGAGAAAGAATGATAAAGTAAAATATCTTGATTTTTGTATCAATTGATTAAAACTGATTGATCTATCCATATATCAATATTTCAAGTACAATTGGTTAATTTTTTATTTTTTTTTTTTATTTTATTTCTGTGACATTTAATTATATAAACATAACAAATTCAGTTTGCCATGTGATAACAATTTTTATCTAAATTTAAAGACAAGAAAAAACTTTTTTATTTGGTAAAATTGACAAAAGTAGGGATAAAGAGATACAACTCCACTAGGACCAGTATTAATTTATCATATAAAGCGCAAAATAAACCTATAAAAACCATTTGTCCAAGTGTGCCTCCATGAAGTTCTCTTGCATGAGCTTGATACAACTCGATCTTTGATATGAACTGTTACTACATTAACTCACAAATTCAATAGTACTTCTAACTATTTAGTTAGAAGTTAGATAACTTCTAACTAAATAGAAATAGCTTACATAATTATTTTTATAGATCACCACAGGTGATCGATAAAAATATAATATCAAACTTGGTTTTAATTATTAAATAAACACCTTTTACGTCTGAGATGCTAATTTATAAGACATGCCACTTGCACTGGAACCATCAGGTTGTGAAGTATGAATGCGGTTATATCTCGATCTTAATTCTTTAATTAACTTTCATATTTAATTAATAGTTATTACTGTATTTTTATAGAGACATCGAAGCTTTATTAAATGTAGTCAAATCAAGCCTTGGTTCAGGAGTACTAGCGATGCCGATTGCATTTAAAAATTCTGGCCTTCTGCAAGTATTTTCGGGAACTATATTTGTCTGTTTACTTTCCACACATGTACACATTTATCGGTATGTATAAATATAAATTATCATTTTATCATTCCAGATTCATTAAAACTTTGTTTAAACTTCATCCTTCATTTTCTATAAAAGTGTCTCTTCCATTCAGAATATGTGGAAGGGTTAATATCATAAAATAGTTCAGCAGTATGTTGAATATTTACAGTTTATATACAAATACAATATACACTTTATATACGCAATATATAGTTTATATTCCTAGAGATAGGAAAATATTGAACTGTGAGAAAAGACAGTAATTTACGAGTAATCGGGTAATAGCTGTAATTATTAAAGAGAATGAATTAATAAATAATTATTTAATTAATTACTTCCTGGTACCATTGTTTTTATTATATGGAACACAGTTATTATTTATATAGATTGATTATTAAAACACAGTGAAACTCCGTACAAGAATAGCCATCACAGAGAAAAAATATCCCATTAAGTGAATCATTTCAATCTCTGGTGTAGGGCGATGCAGAACTCATTGATGTTAAATTACTGAGAGTTATACATTAGCAGTCAATATAAATGTGTTCACATAATTATAATAATGAATTTATATTTAACGTACTTTTATTTGCGATTAAAAAAATATTTTAGCTCAGTAATGTTCAATATTTTTTCTCTTTAAGATAGAAAGATAGTAAAAATAAATAAACAATGTTAATAAATATTTTTAACCGCTTCAGAATTATTAGTTTTAATTATTTTCAGAAAAGGTGAAACCACAGAAAGATTAATTTAATTAATAACTTGATACTATACTTGCTTTTGTAAATAATTAAAATTTCATTATACTATTTCTGGTTTTATCTCAAATAATCACAGTTAACAATCACTTTTTTTAAACAAACTGTCTATTGATGTTTTCTTTAAAAAAAAGTTACGTAACTGATACTTAAACTAATAATAACTTGAAAATTCTGTACCTGAATAGGATTCAAGAAATTTCACAAGGATTTATTGTTTCTTGAGTTGATGGTACCGTGATTATGTCAACTCTTCTTCTCAAGCCTTCTTTCTAAATTTGTGTCAGAAGTTCTAATGATATTTCTGAATCTTCTCTAAGTGCCGGTTGATTGACTTTCAATCGGAAGAAAATATTCATTTCATATCCACTCTGAAATAATACTGGGAGTGACAAATTCACTTCTCTAGATTCTTACTTGGGAAAGTATTAAAAAAATAACTAAATGATAATTTTATATTTAAGCTTAGGCTTTTAATTTGTTAAAAATGAAATTTGATTTTAAAAAAATTCTCTACGTTCCAGCAATTGGAAATTACTATGGATCTGGGAGACTTGTTGAAACAAGCAGACCGCTCTTTTTTGCTGGCCACAGTTCATAATTAGATGTGAGTGTTAATAAGTTGTTTTAAGTGGAGTTTTAACTACTGTAATTTTTTTTAATATAATTAATTGAAATCTAATTTATATTGTGCAATTTTTTTAGATAATTAAAAATAAAATTTAGTTCTAATCATAAAATGTGTGTTCTGTGTTAATATATTTACTACATTTTTTACCTGTTAAAACTTATCCACAACTGAATTTACTGTTGTAGGAATAATACTTTAGTATCTATAATTCAGCCTACTTCATTTTAATTGTATATACGATTCATTATATCCCTTACAGAATTGAGGTAATGTGTATAACATATTGTTTCAATACAGAAAGAGGTATGTTAATTTGTTGTTAAACACTATCTAACCCGGTCTTTATCGTGGTTATAGCGCTTGTGACATAAGTTGCAAGAATGACAGATTACGGTTGATTTCTCTGAGATAATGATTTCTATATAGCGTTAATTCCTGTGGTGGATAGATCAATAGTGTTGTCTGTAGGGCTGAATATCATTTGCATTTTGGTAAGTTTAGCAGAATGATATGATACAACATATTTGACCGATGAAGAAGACAACATGAAGTCTCTTCACTCATAATTTTAAAGGTAAGCCTTATAATAGTATTATAATAATTTTTATTAATAATGCAGAAATTTAAGTCAGTTCTATAGAATATTTTGTCTATTGAATTAAAAGCTGTCAAGTCAATTTTTTCAACAATAAATCTTGTACATGAGCAGCCATTAACCATTAAAGTTTGTTCAAGCAGATCGTGGTAATAATTAAGTTAAATATTATATTGTAGTATCATTTGTCTAGAAGTCTGGTTAAATGTTATGCGTGAAGTGTTCTGTTCGGTTTGAAACGGAAACATTAGAAAGAGAGAAGATTGAAGCTTTTGAAGTACAAGTTTGGAGAAAGAATAAAAGATAAAATAAGCACAATTAAGAAAAAAGAGACGTTTAAACCGCAGAATTGTTGTTGATAGAGGACTCTTACATCCAGTTTCAAGGAGGTAAGGAAATCGGTCATGTCAGAGGAGAATTATGATTAAACTGAACTCTTAAGGGAACAATTGAAAGGGAAAACCGGAAAGAGAGAAAGCAATTGAAATTGGTAGACAAAATCAAGAATAGAGGGTAAAAGAAGACTAAAATGCGGGATGGGACAGGAACATTTGGAAACATAGTAAAAGGAGCCTAGCCACTCAGTAAAAACCATATCATAATGGTAAACATGCAGTCTTAATGCTAGTTATCTTTTTCTGAACATAAACATTGTTTCATGTTTGAATATAGATGTATGTACTATTATTATGTAATATTCAACAGTCATTTGATTAATATGCGTGATTGTTAAAATCAAAGTTACACAGAACTAAATAAATAGAAATGTCACGAAAAATAAAATTTAATAACTTGTTGCTTACTATATTCCAGAATATTCAAAAACTAAATTATTTGTATTTAAATTTCCTCATATTACCGAATCTATAGTATACATTTATATATGAGATAAAAAAAATTGCCAGTTTTTTATTTCCCAGATAAATAGAACATATAAATTATACTTTCAGGTAAAATCATATCAGAAAATGTGTTACACACCTAAAAAAAAATCTTTAGGATATGCAGAAACAGTTGAAGCAGTATTTATGTCATCGCCACATAAAAGTGTCAAATCTTATGCATCATTAAGTAGGTGAGTTGAAACCTACATTTATTAAAATTATATTACGCTAAAATATGAACAAAATTAATTTATAACTCTCACTAATTTTATTATTTGTTAAATGAGGAAGATACTTTCAAATAAATCATGTAATTCTTTCTGTTACAACAATTGTCTTTATTGTTCTGATACAATAATTAATTGCTTGTTTAACTATTAGAAATGATTAATACTAAATGATAAATTATTCCACCGATTAGATCTCATGAAGGTAGTGCTTATCGGTAAAAACTTACCCGCTTTATCAAGTAACATGAAAAAAGTTATACAGGGTTAATTATTATTAAATATATTTGTTGGGAAAAGTTACAAAATAAAATTACACATAGCTCGTTTTTGCCAAAAGAATTGGACTTTATTTTTCGACAGAATGAAATCAGAATTGTATAACCATATTTATAAAAACTGCATAAATACATTATCACATTTTAATACTTTGTTAAGACTGCACAAAATCTACATGTGTGAAATTTATATACAACAATCCTTAATTTAAAGTATAGATAAATTTGTTACCTTTAATATCTTTTTTACATACACAAAGTATATAATAATAATACAGAGTATAATAATAATACCTTATTATTTAACAGACGATCACTGTTCAATGAAAAACATTAATATCTTGCTTAAAATAAAATATCTTACACTTGCACAAAATGTAATCTCACAATCCAATCGTGAATTTTATATATGTCTACATAAAAATTCCTTTGATTTTAATGGAACATTCCAAATTATACAGAAGAAAAATCACAAACACAATTTTTGACATGCAACAAAGATTCATATGTATTATAACATAACAAAAGATATTACAAAGATTCATACGGATTATAATATGACAAAGAATATTTGTAGAGCTCACACAACAAAGATTCATAAGTATTAAACGTAACAAAAAATATTCACAGAGTTAAACATAAATCCATTCAGGTGTTCAATTCTTTAACACAAAATGAAATGTTCACATACACAATGGTTGCTCAACACAAACTCGAGAAAGATATTTATCAAAAATGTTTTTTACATAATCGTGTCATATACATATAAAATTAAATAAAATGAGAAAAGATGAACATGTGTAATTATGAATGTGAAAAAAAAACAATACAACAATTTCAAAATGTTTTTCTTTTTTTTTTATAATTAAAAGTTCTTATTATTACTATCTAAGATGTAAACACATGAAATAATATATAGTTAAATCTTAAAAAATAATCAATACAGAAGGCATAAATGAAAATCAGCTGAGCATATATATATATATATGTATGTTGAATGGAATGCATGCATAAATTTCAGTGTTTGAAAAACCTCTTAATTATAATTAAAATTTTCATCTACAACGGTTCACCAATTTATTTTTAAAAAAAACAAAAAAAGTATAATGAGACACTCTCTTATAAGTTGAATTAAAGCTGCTTTAATTCAACTTATAAGAGAGTAAAAATTAAAGCTGCTTTAATTCAACTTATAAGAGAGTTCACGCCAATACTTTACGCAATGGCGTAAACAATATTTTCATATTTAATTGTGGGAATTAAAACAAAAATTGTAATCTGGTTTAAAATAATCCCAAATTGGTGATTTTGGAATCAGCTTATATACGATTCAAGATATGTGCAAGTAAGAAATCTGCTGTGACTATGTCAGTACCTATCTCATAAGACAGTAATATCTTCTAATTGATATTAAAAATTAAGTATTTTTTGTACAGTAGAACCATAAAGACACATTATTTTTACACTCGCATTTAATAGTTTTACTGTGTTGATGAAAGTTATAAATACAAAATAAAAGATGAAAAAAAATTACTCGGGTATAAGTACAAAACTCAATTATTTTTCACAAAAAAACAATTTTTTTTTAAATGTGTGGTTATTTTTAAAACTAATTTAATATACGTGCATTTTTAGTTATTTTTTTTTTTTTGTATGGAGAACTAGAAATTGTAAAATTGTGGTGAAAACTGTTTGGTAAAGCAGTTGTGATTTACAACTGTTTATGAGAGAATCATACAACTGATTATCAGAGAATTTGTTTCCATTTCTTCATGAATCTTCTAGGTACTTCCATTTTTCTTTATCTCAGGAAAACCAGTGATTAAATAATTTGATAATATATCTGTTTTTTTTTTCTTTACCATTTCCAGCTTTCAGTCGTGCTTAAAATTGTTAATGGCTTTATTTGTCAGCTAAAATAGGATTAGGGAATATACATCCTATCCTTTTGTGCATCAAATCGATGAACTTCATTAGTCATGTTGTAAAATTTACATTATTTTTTTCTACATAAGTGTTTTATTTTGCACTATTTTTATTTAGTTTTATTTTAACGATTACAAAACTTGACTAGCGCATTCAATCTTTCATGAAATACCATTAATCTATCAATCTATAAGTGAATATTAGATCGTTATTATGTTACACATTTAAACAGCAATCGGAAAAAATAAACCTCTATAAAAAATTATAGAAACTCGGCTTTAGTACCATATAAGAGTTTCTTAGCTTATAATGTCTCCTACGTCGTAGCCACAACAGTATCCATCAAGATTTCTAAACCAGAGGTATATGTGCTCACTTGGACTTTGGTAAGAGGAGAATGACAATAGCCTTTGCTTCAAAGCAATTATTATATAATTACAAACCCCAAATGATCGCTGTAGTCAGATCACTAGAGGGGAATTATTTAAGTAAATATTGATTTTAGTAATTTATTGAAACATAAGCGTTTATTATAAAACGATCTCAAAGAAAATCCAAATACTTAGGCCTTAATGTTATTTAAATGATACGCTAACTTTATACAGGGAACATCAAATTTTTTTAAGCCGCCTGTAGAAACGTAAACTAGATCTCGATAACAAATTGAGATTTAACATCGACAGCATATCCCTTTGAATAAAATGCATCTATATATAAAAGGCGTATTTTCAAAGTAAGGTCTGTTTTGAATTTGCCTCCTGTACAGGTGATGTAAATAGATGGCGCTTGCGTACTTAGTTAATTTGATCGATATTCAGCTGATAGCAGCAATAGCTAGTCATTTTGATGTTAGTTGTTTATATTAATCCGTTTATAATGATCGTTAAAATTCCTGATTCTTAATGGCAAAAGATAATTTTGCGCCAAAAGTGTACAAGCAAATCTGTGATGTTTAAGGGCCAGATATTATAAGTGACGGAAAAGTAAAACAGTGGTTCCGTTTATTTCGAGAAGGATGAACGAACGTTCACGATGAAAAACTGAGCTGTCGCGGTGATAACAGATGATTTGATTGAAGAATTTGTCAAAAATCAAGCGCCATGAAAACCGGCGCTTTTCCCCCATCAAAGTTGTCTTCGATGTTTCAAGATTTTTGATTTAGATCTTTTTATCTTGAAATTTTTTTCGGATCTTTGAAGTTTTGATTGAAAAAATTGTGTGCCTGTTGGATGCCGAAGATGTTAATCGACAAGTACAAGGAAAAACGATTGTAGCACAGTGCACAAATTTTGTGACATTAATAAATGATGGTGATGGATTATTTGACCCCTTTGTTACCGGAGAAGAAAGCTAAATTTGTTATTCGTATGTCCAGAAAAACTATCGCCTAGACCAAAGAAGTTCAAAGAAGAAAATTCAGTAAAGAAGGTTGGACTATTTTTGGGACAAAAAGGGTGATCTAGCGTATTAATTTAGCGATTACAGAACCGTTGTGAACTCGCAAATACATATTAAAAGTGTTAAAAAATCTTAGAACTGTAAAGAACGAACGACTGCGGGATTTTATTTCAGGAGTAAGTTATAAAAGAATTACCTCACAGCTAGCTTTTACTGTATATTAAATTTCTTTTGAAAAATCAGTCTGTTGTTGATTTTTAAAAGAGGATTTATACAGAGTGATTCCAAATTGTGTGATAATCTCTCAGGAGAAATTCTATAGCCAAAAATAAGAAAAACATTGTTCATATAAAACATAAGTCAGAAAACAATTCCTTAGCAAGTTTCGGTTCGTGAAACATTTAGCCCTGCTTTCTACTCCCTCTGTGAAATTAAACTGTAATAGAATTCTTGGCGTATAAATTGAGGGGTAAATTTGGTACTTCCTAAATCGAATAAAATTGGTCCCAGACCTCTATCTCACTTAGGTTTTATGAAAAACCTAATTAAACTTTTTTTTTAAATTAAAAACTTCTTATATTTGAACTTCTAAAATTTTTGTTTAATTTCAATACACATTATTTACATCAATTTTCCCACAATTAAATTCTCTACATTAAATTCTCTAATTTAACTAGAATTTATTTGTTTATTGGTAAATTAACAAAGTTTTTTATTTCAAACCTAAAAATGTTTATTTTCCAATAAAACCTTATCATGTTTATCCTAGTTTTCTTTATATATATATATATAGAAAATAACAGTTATTGCATTTACTCCAAAAATAATTATTTCAAACATTATAGACAAAAAATTACATCACTGATTAAGTTCTTTGCTATGATTTTGCTAAAATTCATGATTATATTATATTATTAAAATTGATGGATAAATTATGAAGTGTATGAAACTTATATTACTATAATTAATTTTAGATAACTGATGAGATGTAAATATTACATGGAAAATATTAGGATTTTTATTTTTGTTAAAATACAATAAAAAAAAAAAATTATATAAAAAATAATTGTAAATATAAAAAAAAAAAATGTAATTTAATAGGTGTAGAAGGAAGTCATATGGTGTCCACATCAGATATTTCTTTTAGATCCTCTGTCCACTTAACACGGTTAATACCATAAAATTATTTTGATTACTGAAAATAATTTGAGTAAAAATAATTTAAAATGCTGATTATCTCAACATATTTATCAAACAAAAAATCTTCAGTTACCAGTTTGTAAATATTAGTTACCTTCCTTGTAAATTTTGTCCTCTAAAAGTGCTGTCTAGAGGGAAAAATTATTTCAGAAATACTCTGTAATTTTCTCATTATTCTGGCTTATCTCTTACAAAGTATTTTCCTGTACTGTTACTGCATTACTCGGAGCATTTTTCACTGTTGGTAAGCTTCCTGAAACAGAAATAAAACATTAGGTGCATTAGTAAAAGTTTTTTTTTGTTTTAAAACAGCAGAATTAAAAGTTAAGTACGGTTTTGCAAAATCAAAGTATATTTTTTTACAAGAGATAGGAGAATTGAGAAAAAAATTTACAGCACATCTCACCAAAAATTCACACATAAGTTAATACATGAGCATGTGAAGTACCCTTGAATTACTGACCAATGCCTCCTACAGTTTCTTTTCGCCCATTCTCAAATTACGTCATATTACAGATTCTCAAAATACTTACAAAAAATTTCATTTTTTTCTAGATCCTACAGGACAAACTTCAGACTAAGATGATTTTTTTCCACCTCTTTGATGTTTTGGTTTCCAAACCGTAGTTGTACTTTTGGACAATTACACCTTTTGAAGTATTTTAAAAAATACTACAAAAATTTGTTTTACTGTCAAAGTACTCAAACAGAGATGTTTCTGTTCAAGAAAGAAACTGCTTATGAAAAAAGAAACTGTAAATGTTTCTATAATCAAACATAAAACTACTCCAACCGAAATGTTTATTTCTTGTTTAGAAGCATGACACAAATTTTGCTTAAACATGATACACATATTCAGTTTTTTTAATTCAAGTTAGTTTAAGTTTTACAAATTTCCATTTCTGATACTTCACAGCCAGCTGAAGAATAATTTTTCCAAAAATACATACGCACATACTTTTGCAAAAAATATAATTTATCTTTTTTTAAACCCAAGGATCAAATGTGCACTATACAAAAAATATAAAGAAATGAAAGATGAAGTTAAGAAAGGTGAACTGAAACAGGAGTATTATAGTCACCAGAAGAGGAAAGCCGACTGTAATAAAGCAAAAGAAAACCATAAAGATAGAGCAAATACAGATACTGAAGTTACAGGGCACAAGTTTCTTGAATCCAGCCACAGTCATAGAGAACATAACTCCATGCATACAGCAGTTGAGTCTCAGAGAAGTCAGTCTGTATTTTAATTTACCAACTGTAGCAAACAAGTACAGCAATAATATTCTACCAGAACCACATATGTCAGAAGAAAGTTATTGGAACTTAAAAACTTAATCTTTTTTTTAAAAAAGCAAGATTTTTATCTTTTGTTTTATTAAATTCACAGTAATTCTTAGTTGTATTAGATTAATTATTGTTATACATTATTATTGGCTGTTTATTTCTGTATTAATTTCCCAGGTGTTTTAATGAACTAACATTACTGTTTAGAATTATTAGCAGCAGTTTGTTGATGTATCGATCGGTTAAATTACATTAAACAAATTTTCCAAAAATATGAACACTAGTCCTAATATGAGCAGGAGTTTGTTAGTTAATATTTTTCTATTCTGATATTGTAATTTGCATTTTAATTTCAGTGATCACGAAATAAAGTAGAGAAACCATTAATATTCAAAAAGACCTAAGCGCAAACATATAAAAAAAAATTATTTTAAAACTGTAACTGCTATAATTCAATATAGTATACAAAATTATTTATGTTTTTATTATAAAAAGTACTGTAACATTCATTTTAATAAGAATTTATTTTAAAAATTCATTTGAGTCTTAACTTCACGTACCTTGCTTAGTGAAAAAGTGCAGTTAGTAACTTACGACAGCAACGAACGATATGTTCATTAAAAAAATTATTACTTGAAACTTAATGCCGATCGATCGTAATATTTGGGCAAATATTAAAGTCGTCTTCTGAACGCTTGAAGGTGGATATTTATTTGAATTCCATGAATAGTTCCTGAAAGTACAAGTTTTACTAATTTTAAAGAATTCAAATTTTTTTATTGTTTTAGGAAGATTTATAAAGTTTTTGTTTTACTGATCGGCAACCACTTTTGGCTAGAAAAATGTATGAGAATTTAGCGGTGAGAAGGTAGTTAGTTAATATCTAAGATACTTTTCATTCTACATTAGTATAATTATACAATTTTTTTTTTAACTGAAATCATGTAACAAAGATGTACTTATCTATAGATGCATACCCAAGTCATAAGTCATCAACTTTTATATCAATGACAGTCTGGAGCAAGTGTAAGTTTTGAACCAGGAATGACACTATCAGAGTTTGACTTGATGGGAAGTCCACAACGCAATCTTACACTTCAAAGAAGAGAAGGAAGTGTCAGTAATCCTAAATAAACTGTTTGTATTATTACTATTTCTTATTATTAGAAAATATACCACCATGGTAAACAGAATAAAAGTGTGATTTGTAGGGTTGATTATCACTTATGTCTTGGTGGGCTTGATAATATGCAGAGTACATTCTGTTCAGTGAAGAAATCAGCCTTCTAAACTAATCCTGGTATTTGATACATGTTCTATAAGTGGTTTTGTTGGTTTCAGCAATGACTTGAAACTCGTGTTAAGTTACTTACTATTACTATTTTCTGGTTATGCCAGGTCGTAACAAAATAATTACAATTTAGTAATAATGTCTAACATATTGGTAAAAAAACATTAAAAATTGATATCTGAAAAATAAAACTGGATACATTGAAACTTTGATCATTTTGCTAATATTATGAATTACAATATTTTGTTGTATTTTAACTTGAAGTTGTCTCACTAGCTAGATTTCATGTCGTTAACCGATGCAGTGCAAGGATATTTTTGAAGATATTATTTGCAATGGCTTTTCTAAATCCTCCAATAAGATCAAATACCCATTTGATATCAAAATATTTTTAAGTGTGCCTAAAAAAAAACAACCCCGTTACTTTCAATCCTGCTTTTATTCTTTTATTTTATTTGTTAAAGGTTCAGCGAATAATTCTTACACAAGAACATGTATTACAGGATTTACTGTATAAGGAAGTGGCTAATAGGCGCAATAAACTGCAAATATACTGGATGGATTTCTTGTTTAGGCAAGTTGTGGTAAAGCTGGCCGACTTCTTAACAAGTAAATTGGTTGTATGAATTGGATTCCTTAAGTAAATTTCTTAATGATAGTTTGCTACTTAAGTCATCGCTTGAAAAATTGGATTCCTTAAGTAAATAGGGGTGGTAATTAAAGTCATCACTTTAGAAGATTGACTTCTTGCAGAGTAGAACTCATAAAGATGTCAAAACACTTTATTCATGCCTAGATGAGTTCTTATTTAAGTCGCTATTAAGAGTAATAAACCACAAATATATTGGACGAATTTCTTATATAGTCAAGTTATTGTAAAGCTGGCAAAACTTCCTAATAAGCAAATCGCTTGAGAAACCAAAACATATAATGCATAATGAACACAATTACGTAATGCTTCTCTTGTAGATTTGAGTATCTACAATGGATACTCGAATAAGAATAAGAATACAGTGAACTCGAATAAGAATTACATGTTAAATAAAAGAACAAAAACCGTTCTTATGTTACCACAGAAGAACAACAAAATATTTATTCAATTCTTCAAAATCGATACAGTTTCAATGTACAACATTTTGCCATATTCAGTACTATTAGATAATGTTTATTTTCATATTATTAGTTTACAGTTTATATTAGTACCTAACCTAAGAGTAGATATTTTAGAATGACTGTCTGAATGTTCACATTAATTTATATTACATTATAAGTTTAAGTTCACTCTTTTAAGATTACATTATTAACAAAACAACAATGTGTTCTTGAGAAAGAATCGGTCAAGAAAAAGAACTAATTTACATATGACAACTAGTTAAAAAAAAGAAATACTACACGTTTCCACGATGGAAATTTATTTATCAAAAAGTTTTATTAATTTCAGAAAAGCAGACTACATTTGAAATACGTTTATTTGAAAACTATGAGACTGTACAAGACTAGACTTCATTTACATTCATAGATATCATTCTCATGCATCGTCTGAAGTAATACCTTAACGGCGGTTCCAGAGGCTAAACAGAAAAAGAAAAAGGACCTTCTTGCATGAGATGTTCAAGAACTGAAACGTAACTGATTCAATGTCATGCACTTGGTTGGCTACCTATTCAAGTTTTGAATAGATTAATAATCACTGAAATTCTTCATAATTTATTTTATCTAGCAGAAGTTTCATGTATAATTCATTATTAATGAGTAGCAATAGTCAGTTGTTTTCTTTGATAGTAATGTTAGCTAAGCACTCATTCTCAGTGATTATGAGTCGCGGTGTCTCTTTTAGTAATGATTATTATTACATATAGTAATTATTACATATATGTCATTGATGTATTATTTCATTTATCAATGAATAATGATAATAAAACAATAATTAAGCGTTTGAAATATCAGAGACAGTTAATGATAAAAAAAATGCATAAAAAACCGTTCCTTAGTTTTAGAATTCTATTCTGTTTTATAAATAAAAATTTATTTTGCCTGTTTTTATACTGTAGGACTGTTTTCTCTGTTACAAGTAAATTTCAATCTCTAAAGGCACACAGGACACTTCCTAATACAGGTTTACATTCCCTGTATTCTTATAGTTGTCACTTTCTTGGGTTTCATTCTGAATACATCAAGAAGCAACAAGCGACCGAGTCTGTTTAAGCATGTAATTTAAAAGTTATCTTTTAATTATCGTAACATAATTTGCTTTTAAAATGATAGTAAAGTATAAACTGTGCCAAACTGTTAAGCATGTAAAGCGCCAAATTGTTACTGGGTTTAAAGATTCCGAGTTGCAATATAATCTCACGAATGGATGCAGAAGATGAAAACTTTAACATAAGATGTTATGAACTTATTATTTATAAATGAAATAATCTTCATGGAAGAGTATGTAAGAGGATAACAAGACTAATACCACACTTAACTGTTAATAAAACATTCAACTAATAAAATTATCAATTATAAACACATAATTTTTATAATTAAACCGCTAAATTTATCATCACAGCTCTTTGAACATTCTAAGTTACGGCAATAATACAAAATTCTGGATAAAAGTGATGTTCTTAAGGAACCCCGAACCAGTTCTTATATTGTTGTTTAAGTTTTGAAGGAAATGCAGGTTTTACTGGATCTGTTAATCCCAAAATTATCGATCGCTAATATGCCGGTGCAATTTGCACAAAAATATCATGATCTTCCAAGAAATTGTGGGTTAGATTAATGCCCAATGACTAGAGAAATCTTACATTTTCTCTGAATGGAGTTATTTGTCTCATAATACAGTTTCTCCAAGGGTAGATTGTTCTTCTCATCGTTTCTTCAAACTTTTTTTCGTTAACAGTTTTAGTTTTCCTTAATCTCGAATCGTTTATTCATTATTATTAGCTTGATGGATATAGCATCTGACCTAGTCATGTTTGGATTCATATTAAGAATGCCGGAACTTACATCAATGGTATTTTTTTATTACCCATGACAGAACAGAGGCAGCGTATGTGTTTGATGTAAGAGCTTTTGTGTGTATGTGTCCATTTTCCTCAAAAACTACTGGACCGATTTTGATGTGATTTTTGTATTACATAGATATCACTTCACAGCAAGTTCTTAGACATGTTTTATCATTATAGGCCACCAGAGAACGCTGCAGTAGTGTTTCTCTATAACAGCTGGGCCAATTTTGATGTGATTTTTGCATTACCTAACATAGGTATCACTTCAGAATAGGTTCTTGGACATTTTTTATGGTTACAAGACGCCAGGGGGCGCTGCAGTAGATATGTTTCCTCAAAATAGCTTTGTGGGGTTTTTAAAATTTTTAATTTTATCACTGTTTTATCACAATGAATTACGTTAAAGAATTACTGTAAAATAGTCCTGATATTAAAATTCATTGTAGCATGAAGCTAGGTTTATTGATTTTTTTAAATTATAATTCGGGTAATAAGAAGTCATGAGTTTTAAGAGATCACATAATCAAATTCTAATAGCTTCAACTGTGAAGTAAACAGCTGCATCTAAAGTAAACAAGCATACTCCTTCAATAAACTAGACTCAGTAAATTAATATAAAAAGCAGCTCTGTTCAGATTACTTATATAGAATTATAAAACATAGATTTGGCCACTAGTAGGATTGTATCTGATCATTAATCCATAACTAATGAAGTAACTCGACCAGTATTTTTTCTTTCTATCGTTTAAAGATAACCGATATAATTAGGGCGAGGCAAAGTTTTTTTTAAAAAAAATCACACCTATAAACTTAATTTCACTTCAAAGGAATGACTTTTTGCAGTTTCAATTTTAAAAATATTTAGAAAATTTATCATATAAATCGGCTCAACATTTTAATAATAAGATTTACATTTACTATTTTTTAAAGGGTACTTTTCTCCTAGATGGTATTAACCTCTAGTTAATTTAAATTTTAATGTAATATCTTAATATTACATTATTTTTATATGCAAGTGTTTTTGTAAAGATTAAATATAATTATATACTACACATAATTATATATATATATATATATATATATATATATATATAAAATTATAATCGATGTATATTTTTATAAAATTGATATTACGTAAGAAAAAAATATATATATAAACTTTATTTCATTAATATAAGTGCAAATAGAAAAATTATTAAAAATACACAAAATTGTCTTTTTACATATATAAATAAAATACATATGAGAGAGAGAGAGAGAGAGAACAGAGAAACCACATTATATAAATAGTTTAAAAATATATATTATTTATATTTATAAATAAAAATAGTGAATTTGTATTTACATGATACTCTAATTATTACTCCATTGTTTAAAAATTTATATGTTGTAAAAAATAATAAATAATAAGAGAAATTAAAAAATTAATCAATCTTTAATAAAATTTAACTTTTTAAGTTAATGGTGCGCTATTCATATGAAAAGATAGATTTGGTTCAAATCTTAAAAAAAAAGAAAAGAAACTCTACTACATAAGAAAATTAGAATTCTATGTTTTTTTCTGATGTTGGTTTCTTGTATGTATCTTGACATCTTCAGGATAGAAGAGGATAGCTTAAGTTTTGTCATATATATAAAGTATATAAATTAAATACTTTTAATTTACTGCAAAGTATTGTATACTTTTAGTTTTTCTGATACATTGAGAATAGATCCTGCAAACTTACTCAGGGAAGGTCTGGTTCTCACAAAACGGGCATGTGAAGCCTTACTGTAGTAATTAAAAATGAATATAAAAATCTAGCAAGAAAAACCTTTTAACCGCTCTGCTTCGATTCAAGCTTTCAACACATGATGCCTCTAATAATTTAAACAATCTTATTTAAATTTTGAATCCACGGAAAACCGGGTCGACATGTTAATAAGTGCTATCCAAGTGTGTCATTTCTGAGTTACGAGTGACTTTATTACAGAGTGAACCGAATAAAACTGGCCTCCAGAAATAAAAATTTAAAAAAGCAAATGTAATATTAAATTACTTACATTTATTGATTTTCAGTTACAACGCTTCAGAAAAAATAAATGTTTACGATGTTGTAATGTAATTTTAAAGTCTCTGTTCAAAAAGCTCACTACCAGCTACTATACAAAGTTCAGCACGGCAATTCATATTCAATTTCCAACTAGAATCCTTGCAAGTCTCTTCCCGTATGTTGTCTTCCAATGTCTATGGGTTTTTCTTATAGTCTATCCCTCTTAAATAGGTCCAGATGTAAAAATTGCACAATAATAAATCTGGAGATCAAGGCGGCCAAAGTCGTTACCGATTGTTCTATTTCGTGAAATCTTGGTGGATTCGAGTGAAAGACCGTTTACAAGTGTGTTAAATTGTTTCGTCTTGTTGGAAATAACCACAAGAAAGTTCTTCTGGAGTCAAGTTACAGGTAAATTCTTCGTAATCGTAAATGGATGTCGCTATTAACAGTCTTCTCCAAGAATATTGGTTCAACAATCCAGCTTCCAAAAATTGCACTTGAAACACCAATTTTTAAATCGTGTAATGATTTTTGAGTGATTTTCATTTGGGTTTTGTGTAACCCAGTGCCGCATATTCTGAGAATTAACGTAGCCTGATAAATGGAACCGCACTTCATCTATTGAAATGAAGAGAAAAGGATCAAGGAATTCTTTAATATTCTGTAAGAGCCACTAACAGTAATTTACTCGTTTAACCTTATATGGTGTTTTAATTCTAGAACTCTCACAAGATCGGCTTTCATTTGTAAACCGTTTAGTATAAGCCAACACATTGTTTGAGAAGCTCCTGTTTGTCAGGATAATCAAGGTGTTGACCTGTGAGACTCCTTCTAGTAGTATCTGCTATATCAACAACTTCTGGTCAAACAGTTGGTCGTGTCACTCTCTTTGCATTGGTGACAAGAGTCGGTTGCGTTGTTTGCCAGGTTTCATTAAATCTTGAATTCTTAATTTTGCAGGAACATTACTTCAAGGATTAGTCCATAAAACCTTTCACAAACCACATTTATTGAAATTGTGTGAATATATTCCTCTACAGTGAAAACATGCTGCTCAGTTGAATACACCATGACGTATGTAGTGTTTGTCAACACTACAGACTCACTGAACGGAAGGGGAAGGCTGGGGATTATGAGTAAGTCAATAACCTTCTATTAATAATCTTCTTACACAGTATGTATCATAAAATACTGTGTCAGATGGCTGAGAATGGTTTTATATGGCCTATCTGGTACACTTCAATCATCCCTCGTAAAACCTGTAAAGTATTACACCTCAAATTTAGCAGTATTTGCGGGAATATTAACTACTTGAATAGTTTTGATTAATGTTGCACATAAAAGCAGATAAATTTGGCACAAAATTAATTTTATAAACTGAGCATAGACTAACATTAAAATTTTCCACTATAACTCGAATCTTAAATTGAAAAAAATTAATACTTAAAATTTTAGTTAATAAACAATTACTTCTAAACGCTAGTAGTTCTCGAGTTATCGTATAATGAATAACTAAGATGGTCGATAATTTGAAATTTTCAAACGTAAAATTTCCATATTTATTTATTTTTCCCAGTATATTATTCTAAATAGGTACCAAATTTGATTAAACTGCTCAATTCTTTCTAGATTCAGCTTGTTTTCTTTCCTAAAATTTTGTCTTTTACCATAGTCGATGACACATTTGTTGTTAGTAGTAAAAAGTTAAACCGATACTTATTAGTTTAACTTGAGATGATAGTTTACACTTTCATTTTAAATGAAAGTGCATTTTAAATGTTTTTATATTTTTTAATTCTTTGAATTTTCAATCGAGATACATTACATCTTTTACTAACATCCTAGTCAAAATACTATTTTGGATATAATTTTCTTATTAATTAGACACTACCTTTATTTTTTTGTCATTTATTCACTTCAAATGTAAATTTAATAAGTTTTAGCTGATATGAGAGGTTCTAATTATGAGATGTTGATTCTACTGAGATTTCATGATTTTTTGAAAAGGAGTTGCAGTTTATTTACTACCTGTATTGATTTTTAAAATTATTTCTAGTGTAAGTAAAAAAGAACTATTGTAATAAAGCTTTTATTTCGATTACAACTTTCAGCTTTTGAAATGATAAATTGTAGACAAGAAATGATATAAAAAAGGAGTATAAAATGAACTGAAAAAAAACTTCAAACAAGAGGATAATTTTTCTTTAACGATGTTTAACATAGCAACAGTCATGATATTCAAAATTATTTCTATGTAGTTTTCAGCAGAAGTACGCTTTTAAATTTTAGCTCCAGAACAAAAACTTACAGAAGTTCAATTTAACGCAAGACTTTATAGAGGTAAAGATTAAAAAAAAGCAAAACAGACAAAGGTTTTAAACATTAAAAACTAGACCTTACAAAAAAAAAACTATAAGACAGTTTGTTCTCGGTTAAAATCAAGAAGAAAGAAGAAATTAGTAATAAAAATTCATCAAGAAGAAAATAAAAGAAAACAGCACATAGAACACCTGGCAGAAATTTAATAAAAACAGATATTTATAAATAAAACTCAAATTAAACTAAAGTAAAAGAAAACCAAAGATGGTAGAACCATAATATTCGGGAGGGGTTTAATAAAGCGTGTTGGGGTGATGGTCCCCATCATATCATGTTTTTACTTTTGAACATTCATTATTTAAAAATGCAAAAAGTAAAATGAGATTGAATATTTAATTTTGCCTTTTTTATTTATATTATAAATAATAAAACCTGTTTTACCGTAATAATTTTTGCTATCATTATATAAACCTGCAAAAAAATGGATCAGTGAATGAATAGGACCAATTTATATATAATAAGCAAATTACAGCTGAATGGAAATAATGTATAGGGGCAAGCAAATTAATCCAAATGTAGGAATTTTTTGTTTATTTCTACATTGTGGCTAAACTTCTTGACCACACAATTCTTTAAGTTGTCCGTGTAATGTGAGATTTTTCTTTGGTTACTAAACAATTTTTCATGTTTTAAATAGCGTTTTGTGAATTTTTATTACAAAATAATATTTTCTTATTTTTTTGTTCTGTGTGTCTTGAATATATAATAATGGAAATAGATGCAGACTTCTGGCAATTGGAAAGCTTATCGACCAGCTAAAATGCAGCTTTTAACACTAGCGATGTGCAAAAAAAAGACTCTTGAGGCCAAAGCACGTGTTGTCTGGATCAAAGAAAATAGGAAAAATGTTATGTTTTCTGATGAGTCAGATTTTTATGTTCAGGAGCAAAGGTTTCCGTACATTAGAAAAGTATCAGATGAAAATACATCACCGGCTCTCGTATCCAACAATCAGTTAAATCTCCACAGAAAAAAAATGTTCTGGGGTCGATTCACATTTGAAGCCCCTTGCTTATTACTTCCAGTAGACGGTATGTTGAAAATTTATGTATATGTCAAGATTCTGAAGTAAAGGAAAGTGATGCATCTTCAAAATAAATTCCCACAAGGCAATGAAGTGTTACAACAAGATTTGAAGCCATGTCAAGCCGACCAAAGAGTGGAAAACGTTTTGAAGAATGAAACATTGAAGTGGTTCCGAGGCCGGGCAACTCCGTAGATTTAAACCCGGCAGAAAAAGTTTTGGGCAATAGTAAAAATATACTCAAAAATGAATTATATCACAAAAATTGACCTCATTAAAGCAATAATATTAATATGATTTCTTGATGAAGAAATTAAAAAAGTGTGTAGTACACTTAAATCGATGCCAAATGTGTACATGAAGTGACAAAGAATAAAGGAGGATATAAATAGTTAGTTGGTATTACAAACTTATAGGTATGATTTTTTTTCTAAATAAAATTACTTTTTATTAAATAACATCTGCATTGAGATTAATTTACACGCTTCTGTAATTCATTACTTCCCAAACAGATAAGTACTTCAATCTATAACCTTACATTACATATGGCATTTTTTCTTATGATATATGGCACATGAGAAGTAGCTAAGGTAGAAGCACAAGTAGTCAGGATTTTTTTTTGTTGACAGTAATGATATTTATAGTATGACCATACTGTAGTAAACAGAGTAACGGTATCAGATGTAGCATTAAATATAATCCGCAACTAAGCGGGTTTGACAAGTTAATGTGTAATACTATTTACCTTATCTGAAACATACTAAGATCTTATCTGAAGGTTTTGAAAATTAGACCAGATACTGGTGATAATTTCCAATATCATTAATCGGTTCACTTGCATTAATAGAGATGGCAAATAGATAGGTGAAGAAGAAGCAAAAAACTAGGATTACGAAAAAATGTTGTGGATCATGTCATCGTTGGGTAATGTTGTCAGCACTGTAGTGAATAGAGCTGCAGATTATATACCGGTAGAAGCTTACTTACCTGGCTATCAGTACTGCGGTCTTGGCACTAAACTAAGAGATTTTTAAAATAGTAGCCCCTGGCATAAATAAGTTGGATCAGGCATGCAAAGAGCACAACATTACTTATGCTAAATAACAAAGATAACACATCCAGAGCTAAAGCTGATAAAGAGCTGGCTGAAAGGACTTGGCGATGTGGGTGATGGTGGCCAATTTCAGCTTCAGTCAGTGCTTAATTAGCGTTGAAGAAGCAAAACCCACAGGTCGGTCTAGTGGTGAACTCGTCATCGCAAATCATGTGATTTTGAAGTCGAGAGTTCTAGGATTTGATCCTAGTAAACGCAGTTACTTTGATATGGATTTGAATATTAGATAGTGAATACCGGTGTTCTTTGGTGGCTGGGTTTCAATTAAACACACACCTCTGGAATGGCCAACCTGAGACTGTATAAGACACATGTACATTGGACCTCATTTACATACATATCATCCTCTGAAGTAATACTTTACGGTAGTTCCAGAGGCTAAACAGAAAAAGAGGTGTTGAAGAAGCAAATAAATTCTGATTTCTAACGACACAATATCAGGCGATTGGATAATTCAGCAAGCGAGTTCAACTGAATATTTTAAGTGGTTTTCAAGTGGTATGCAAGGTTTCGTGACAGTAGAGAATGTATTGAAGATGATCAACATCCAGGAGCATCATCGAAAGTTCAAGTAGAAGAAAATGTTAGAAACGTGGCTGAAATTCTTCAAAATGATAGGAATCTACCAGGTTAATTGAGGAGATCATTGCAATTCCTACAACAACTGAAAATTTGGACAAAAAGATCTGTTGTCGCTTTGTGCCCCACTCGCTGACTGATGATCAAAAGATAGCAGAGTGGAACACTACAAACATGAAAAAATCGGCTGCTAGGGACCCAGACTTCATGTCTTGCATCGTAACAGCTGATGAAACATAGTGTTTTCAGTATTTCAAGTGTTTTCATTGTTAAGACACGATTTCAGATATCCAGCGGGCTACGACCATGGTACTGCAGGCAATTTCAAAGATCGAGTATTAGAATTGTTTTGAACAATTTTTCCAACGCTTCTAGTTGTGTATTGACTCACCAAGAGCCTATCTTGAATAAAACGTCATATAAGCTAAAAAAAAACATCTATTTTATTTCATAAATTACCTTTCCTGTGAGACGGACTATGTATATATAGATTTAACAATATACTTATGTAGAGTTAAATCAAAATTTAATTCTGATTTGAAGTACTTTTAAAGTAATCTGAAAGCTGTCAGTGACATATTCTACAAAAGTCTCATCAGGTTTAATGCTTCGCAATATATTTTCCAGGAAATTTGCGCAATTTTTTTTCTGTGATTGAAATTTTAACAATTCCGTAGATAAGCGTTAAAAATATATCACGGTTATTTTTGATTCTTCATAGCGGACTGGATTGAAACCAGAATAAAATTTTAATCTTTGATTTGCTTTTTTTTCCTCATATTTGCTTAACTGTTTAAAAATTATACATACATAGTAAATTGTATAATAACTGTACATAAACATAAACATTCAAGGAGGATGATTTTTCTTAGCTTATAGAATAATTCGTAGTTACTCTATAAGCTAAGAAAAATATTGTAGCATAATTACTATTTCGACATAAAAAATTACTTTATTATCCATTCTTGCCAGAGCATAGCAAGGTCCTTTTTTACCTTGAAAATTTAACATTTCGTCTGCTTCTGAATTGGTAAATCAACTATACCTAACCCATTTTCTGGATCATTATGAAATTTTACGTTAACTATTCTGTTGTTAAGCGGACTGAAGTAGTAGTAAACATTTTTTCATAAAATTTTTTATCTCAAATAGCGACTACCATTTTCTTTAGACAACCGTGTATGAGTAATCAAGTAGAGGGGAAATTTCCCCCACCAAGCTGACAACACGTGTCCTCCACTCTTTATTGTGTCTTAGCGAATGCAAGATGGATAAATATTTCTTTACTTTTTATTACTTAATTTTTTCACAAAAAAAAAAATTATATATATATAATTTGATTACATAAAAAATTAATTTAAACGTCAGGAATACATTTTTGAAAATATGTTTCAAGTGTAGCTTTATATGAAAGTGAAACTTAAGACGATCGGAATACCTGAGAAGAAAAGATTAGAAGCTTTTGAAATGCAGTGCTATAGGAGAATGTTAAAAATCAGACGGGTGGATAAAGCGACAAATGAAGAGGTGTTGCGGCAAATAGATGAAGAAAGAAGCAATTGGAAAAATATAGTTATTAAGAAGAGACATACTTATAGGCCACATATTAAAGCATCCGAATTAGTCGCTTCAATATTGGTGGGACAACTAGAAGGGAAAAATTGTACAGGCAGGCAACATTTGGAATATGTAAAACAAATTGTTACCGATGTAGGATGTAAGGGGTATACCAAAATGAAACGACTGACATTAGATAGAGAATCTTGGAGAGCTGCATCAAACCAGTCAAGTGACTGAAGACAAAAAAACTTCATTATTAAATATTTAATATTACATTGGCTTTTTAACTTTCTTGTAGACTGTTGTAATTTTGCGCCGATCACTTTAAAAAAGTAGATTTCACTAACGGCCAAAATCGGACCATTAGGATAAAAATCGCTCTAACTTTAAAATATCGAATTCGTTGAAGGTTCCTACTATTCTATGGGTAAGGACCTAAAACTTATGTAAGTAAAGTCTTTGGATATCACCAACCATTGGCTCAAGGGGTGGAAAGAATGGGTTTCGAATATCCCCCCTTAATAGGCACAGTATCGAATCTGTTTAAAGTGGTTGTTCTTTAAACATTACCTAAAACCTTTGTCTGAAACAATTTTTGATATGACCAACTCTTACGGTATGGGATGACCAAAACGTTGTAGGAATTGCAAGATGGGGCTTGTCTTATGCGCAACATGTGAAACTTTTTCACTACAACCATTGTCGTGTTGACTAAATTTGAAATTTTTCTTAATTTTAAGGTGGAAATCTTTCCCTACTTAGCACTGATGAAATCTACCTCTGCCTTCCCGCGTGCCGAAAGGATTTTTTACATTAATATTAATCTCCACTTCACTGGTTTAATTTCATCACACAGCCCAGTTTTTTTTTTAAATTAAGTACAAAATAACCGTTCTACTTTTTATAGAATCATTAATAATTCTATTATAACATCAATATCAATAATAAACATATCAGAAACACAGAAGATTATATATAATTTTTTTTTTTAGTTTTGAAAACATATAAGTTTTATGTTTTGATATAAGTTAAACAAATCGTCAAAAAATAACACTTGTACAAGTTAGCACTTCAATATTATTGTATATTTATGGTAAAATATCATCAAATTTGCAGCAAACGGTGTTAGAAAATAGTTAAACGTCACTTTCCAAATAACGTCACTTTACAAATGCATTTAAATAAATGCATTTGTAAAATTAAAAACATTTTGAATATTATGTGTTTTAGTTTGTTCATCATTTGATATATCTGTACCTCTGAACAAGGATATCTAGGTCTATTTTTCATGATTAATATTGTTCATTGGCCCTATTTGGAAGCAAAGTACTTTTTGTATGTTAAAAAGTACTTAACTGAAAGTAGAAAGCATAAAAATATCTTATGTCCATTCAGTAAGATAAACCGATTTATCCTATGATATGTTACGTTTGTTTGGTTCAAAGCAAAATATAATATTCCTTTCCTAAGTCCAGCACTCACTAGGGATATAACTATTCTATCACTTTTGTCCTAAAGAGAGGTTGTGTTAGGTCCACCACTATTGCAGTTATGTTTTGAATTAATGCAGTATCTAACCTAGCTGTTTATGTATATAATTAGTCATGAATAGAGGTCAAATTATGATGAATTTAGTTCTTATCTGAACTGCTTTGGACAAAAGGTAAGGTTATTACTATCGTCTTTAATTATTAAAATGTTAATAAAGTAAACATTCTAACCTAACACGTCTTCAGGCTGATGAGAAGCTTTTTAAGCTATTAAAAGATTAGATCGACCTAAGTTTTAATTATTTAGCGATAATAATAACATGAACTTTTGTAGACACAGAATATTTATATCATATCGATTTAATTTTGTTTTAACCGTAACCTTACATTTTCTTATTTGTATGTCTTACTACCAGGGGTCTTAATTATATATAATTGAAATAATTTTTACAAAACTAATAATAAGAATAAATAAAATTAGTTAGAATTCGTAATCATATTAAGTTAACGCAAGGCATTGTTCTAGGTTATGTTAGAAAGTTAAGTTAGCTTTTCAAAATAAGCCTGTAATCAACAAGACTGTTGATAAATAGGTGATAAAAATACCATTAAAAAACAATAACACCTCATACATAGCTGTAAACTCTAAATGAGAGATAGTGTTCTCTTCTAATGAATTTAAAATAGAACTACATCAATTAAAGAACTACTTGATGCAAGAAAAAACAGCCCGAATCATGCAGTCAGTTAATTGGGCTTCAAGATCAAATAATGTATTCAGCAGTTGATTAGTTTTAGTTTACGTTTTATTGCAAAGACTAGGGAAAATGGGGAAAAAAATTGGAAAAATAGCTGCATTTCCCTTTAGTACATTCTTCTACTGATGAAGGTGATGAAGAGAAAAAGGTGTACGCATTTTTGAAGACAGATAATAGCGACTGCTTTAATGATTCTGGAAACAAAAATAGGCTATTAACAATAATTACGATTCAGTTTGGTAGTAATCCGAATACCACTGAAGTCTGATGTATTTCACATATGACAAAATGGGTCGCAGGTTATTGGCTATGAATTAAAAGGTATTCAAGAAATACAATCATTCACTTCAGAGGATGATTCGATTGGTGATCTCAATTATTTGCCTTCCAGTAGCTTTAATCTACTGCCAGGCTCTGATATCTCTTTTATTGAAAATTAAAAGTGTTTACCATGTGAAAGCCATGAAGAGCTTGTGGTGTTTCATGTAACACTAGTTAATGAAAAGATTGAAAACATTAAGAAATTTGTATATATTCACATTCCAATTCTGATATGAGTCATCATGTAGATCATGAACCTAAAGAAAAATGTAGTACAATATGAAAGAGAAAAAGAAATGCTACTTTTTGGATTAAAATGTCAGAAAAGGTAATGTTTGTAAGGTAATGTTCTTCAACGGGAAAGCTAGTAGCAAGTCATGTTACGGGCCCTGGCTGTAAACAGGATTGCAGAATTAAACGTTCTCGTTGATAGGTGAGGCTGACAGGAAAAATATTTGATAAATTTTGATCTAAAGACAAGTCTTGGGATATGAAAAGACAGTACATTGTATCAAAAATTTATTCATCAGGACCAGTATCTAGAACAGGAATGCGAAGTTGTAGTTGAGAGGATCAAAGGAAAATGACAAATGTGTACAGGGCGCGTTTCATAATGTTCTTCAGAGTTTCAAAAATTCATTAACAAAAAACTATTTCACTCATAAGAATAAAACAAGTACTGTACGAAAGAGTAGTTCAAATAGTTTTTTCCACATACACTAGGAAGTTAGTAAACCATTTGCTCGCTAGGCGTCAACAGTAGAGAAAATGGCGGCCACGGGAAGCAAGAAGTTGTTTTGTGTGTTAGAATTTCACTTGTCAAAGTCAGTAATTTCTGTGCAATGTGCGTTTTGGTTAAAATTTCATAAGGAGCCACCAAGTGACAATTCAATTCGTGCATGGTATAAACAATTCAGTGAAACCGGTTGCTTGTGCAAGTGAAAATCAACCGGTCGTCCATCAACCTCAGAAGTCAATGTCGAACGTGTGCGTGCAAGTTTCATTTGCAGCCTGTCAAAATCGACTGCGGCTGCAAGCAGAGAATTAGGAATTCCGAAAACAACAGTGTGGAGAGTTCTCCGTAAATTTTTATTACGCAAACTGTACCGTCTTCAATTAATCCAGCATCTTTCTGATGGAGATAAAACACATAGGCTCGATTTTTGTTTCCAGTTACAGGAAAAGATGTTGTTAGATGAAGGTTTTGTAAAGAAGATAATTTTCAGCGATGAAGCTACTTTCCATATTAGCGGCAAAGTAAACGGTCATAACGTGGGAGTTTGGAGAACTGAAAACCCACACGCTTATGTGGAACCCATTCGGGATTCTCCAAAAGTAAACGTTTTTTGTGCGATCTCTCGTAAGGCAGTGTATGGGCCATTCTTTTTTATGGAAACGACAGTAACCATCATAATATACCTGGATATGTTACAATTATGGCTTATGCCTCAGCTACTCAACGACTTCATTTTCCAGCCAGATGGTTATCCTGCCCGTTTTCATAACGAGGCTCAACAGTACCTTAACACAACATTACCTCGCCACTGGATAGGACGTGCGTCTGAACACCAACACATTATGCTGTGGCCACCAAGATCACCAGACCTCACGCCATGTGATTTCTTTCTTGGAGTTACATGAAAGATAAGGTGTTTATCCTGCCGATGCCGCACGATATCGCCGAGTTAAAGGATTGCATAATCAATGCAATCAACTCTATCGAAAATGATATGTTAGAACAAGTTTGGCAAGAGCTAGACTTTCGTGTTGACATGTGCCTTGTCACCAGAGAAGCACATATCGAACATTTATAGATTTTAATAAAAACTGTTTGAGTCCACGCATCACCTCGTACAACTTTCATTTAGGATAGTGAAATACTTTTTTTGTACTGAATTTTTGTAACTCATAAGAACATTATGAAACACCCTGTATAAATTCTCATTTTTAAATAAAAAAAATACATTTCTGTCAGTCTATGTTTTTAGGTAATCCACGAATAAGTACGCCGGTGGTGAAGATAGTTTTGAAAAAGGTTTCTGAAAGCAGTATGATGTTATGTGATAAGAAAGGCAAACATGCACCATCGAATAAAATACCACAAACTATATTATTGAAGCAATAAAAGCTCATAAGACAAATACTCAGCTTACGAGAGCTATTATAGTCAAGATAGAATACAAAAAAAATATCATGGGTGTGGATTAAATATATATATATAGTGGTTTTTCTAATACATATGAGTGTGATCAAAATGCAAATCAAGTAATGAGGTGGCAAAAGAATGGCTTTCCCTTAAAGTTTTTAACAAAGAGTATAATTCGTCAATTAAAGAGACCACTGGTAGAAAGAGCTTCTTTGTTACAAAAGAAAAACACTCATTTGGACGAGGCTGATAAATGCTACAAACTGAGAGCTAAAGACAGGAATTGATGGAAAAAGGCCAGGAAGCCAACTTTTAATGGTGGATATACAGAAACTCTTGCCTATCCCGTTCCTTTATGACAAACAATCAATTTATCTCATAAAGCTATGGACATTAAATTTCACAATGATGATCCAAAAACAACAGATTCATTTTTCACGATTATGATGAAACCACTAGAGGGTGTAGAGGAAATGAAATATCATCATGCTTCTTAAAATGTGCAGGGAAATAGTTGCAAGATCATATAAATGAACTTAATATCTGGTCTGACAAATAATTGTTCGAGCCAAAATAAAAAACATGATGTGATTATAATGTACATGTAATTAATAGAAAAATTTACAAATTTACAAGTTATCAACCACAAATAATTGTTGCCTAGGTACACTCGTGCAAAAGTGAATACAATCACAGCATAATCAAAAAGAAGAAAAAAACAATTAAAACCGAGGAAATAACATGCTCTGATTGGGGAAAATTTTTAAAGAAAGTGGAAAGAATATCCACATTGAAAGAATGGCTGTAGTTGATTTTAAAGATTTTAATTCTTTATTACACAAGGATGAAAATTGTAATTTAATAAAAAAAATATAAAATACTGTATTTAAATAAAAAGTATTATACTAAATGTTATCAAAAAATGCTGCTATTCACCTTTCAGATATTTCTACAAATTAACAATCAAATAATTTATTAAAACTCTTGCGGTAATTCTCATGATTTTGTTTTTTCTAATCTTACAGACATTGGTGTTAACATTGCTTATGGTGAAATTATTTATCATAATAAACATCATTTACCTTAGAGATAACGTTACCTACAATTTTGAATTCTAATCTTATAACTCATAAATTCTTACCGGATATAAAAATATTAATTTTGTAACATTCAGCATTTACTAAATGAGAGTTTGATTGTAAATAGTATTTATTTATTTTTTGTACTGCCACGTATATATCAAAGAACTTTAAAGAATATACATTTCATGAAATGTATGTAGATAACCCTGTGTCCATTAATTAATTTCAAATCCGCTCCTTGTTATTTTATTACTAAAATAATAGATAAAATATTCGGATGAAAAATCAATTTACCTAATAAGTATATTATAAAAAATGTATATTATACAAATTAAATAGTTTTAATAGTAAATGAAAGTACAAGACATAACTAACATGTACCCTAGTATCCGTATAGATCAAAATATATGTATAATAAGAAATATACTGAAAATTAATAAAGACCCTGAAATTTATAGATGATATTATAAACAACATTAGAAATATATGTAAACAAAATTATTTTGGGTTTAACAACAAATTTTTACATACACGATAATACTTTTACCCATGGGATTTCCATCGTTGGCCGTTATGGCCAAAATTTATTTACAGAATTTGAGAGTAGAATAGTATATGGTATTACCCACATTTATAAAATTTAATCGCGGGTTTGATATGTAGATGGTATTTATATTTTGGTACTCTATGAACCTATTACAAATAATAAACAATTAATAATTTTTAAAAACTTTATTCTTATCATAATAATTTAAAATTTACATTCGAAACTGACAAATATAGAGAAATATTTTTTTTTAGACGTTGACATAGAAATTAGTAAAAGTAATAAAATTATAACACATGTATATAGGAAACCAACAACTAATAAAATAACTATTAACACAAATTCAAATCATCCTTGGGCGCACAAAATTAATAATAAATTTACAAACATGATAAATAGAGCAATACATTACCCACATAATAATTTTAAAAAAACTAGATTAAAGTTATTACAATAAAAAATGGATATAACATGTCATTAATTGATAATAGTTATAAAAAGCAAAATTTAAAATCTAATAAAACAATGTTGATACCTATAAAAATAATAAAAGTGTTGATGAAAATATTTGTATAAAATATTGCTACTCTAACAACAATATTGAAAATTTGGTTAATGTCTAAAATGATAAAAAAATAAAATAGCTTATAGACCGTACAATCGCATAATAAATGATTTAAAAATCCATAATAATGATCTCAATAGCTTGTGTGGTATCTATAAAATAACATGCAATGATTGTAACAAAATTTATATTGGAAAAACTAGTAGATCCTTTAGGGAAAGGTTTGCAGAACATTTTAGTTCTTATAAAAAAAACAAGTTAGGTTTCTCTAATCTTGCTAATCAATATTAATCTTAATTAATAAATGGTTTGCTTAATGTACAGACAGAATTTGATAATAAGTTTCTTATCAAAACTGCCTTGGATAACCGCACATTTATATCATTTAAATAAAAATTTAACATATTTTAGTACAGAGTTGTATGTGTGACTAGTCACATGTAATAAAAATTTTTATTCATTTTAATTATTATGACTGCATGTTTTTATATATTTACAACTATAAGTTTTAAATTTTAATGTGCGATTTTTAAAAAGAATATGTTTTATTAACTGATGATGAGGGAAACCCTCGAAAGCGCTTTTATATAATAACAACATGCTTAAGGTGAGGCATTATGAATTCTGTACTCTTGGTGGTAAACTTTTTATACTTTTGTCTTTGACATAATCAGTACAGAGGGGAAATATAGACAAATACAATAACAAAAAAAAAAAACTGATTTTTCTAAGTTTATATATATATATATATATATATATATATATACACACATACATACACACATGTTGTTTGTCTGTTGTTAATGTATCATGCAAGAACCAACTGACCAATTACTTTCAAATTTGCAGGATACATTCATCTTATCCCAGAGAAGCTATTAAACCATCACCCGAGGCCCTAACTCCCTTGTAAGTTAAGATAACTTAACTTCGCCCCCAAGGTGGGTGAAGTTATGAATTAAAGATACTCGTTAAGGAAAAAATAGACTAATCCTTTTACTTCATTATTATATTTCTGCACCTTGCAAAAAAATAAGAATTTTTCATCGTCAAAGGTGTGTGTACTTTATTTACCATAGTTCCCATTATTCTACCTTTTGTAATTTAGTTCCTTTTTCAGATTTCTGTAATGCCTGAATACTGTAACTATTATTTATCAGTATTATTCTCATAACAATGAGAATAACATACAGTGCGGGAGTCTAGGATATGGAGTCGTCTGGTGAGATGGAAATGGCAACCGAAGCAAAATCTGCAGGTGTCCAGGACACCAGTCCCCCTGGAAAATTGGGAATGGCAATCGAAGCGATGTCTGCAGCCATGGGGTAGACCTTGAGGTGCCTCTGAGTTGGCTCTGGGATTCTCGCATGGGCTGACCTGAGCCTCGAATGATCCAGGTTCTGGTTAGACAGCTAGTGTTTTATAAGAGACCTAACATGTGTTTAATCCCTTTGGGCAACCAAGTTACAGGGTTACAAAAATTAGAAAAAGTTTTAAATGATTATTTTTGAATATACACTTTTAATAACATTATAATACTGTACAAATATAAAACCCTCTGCGTTACTATCATATTTTTGAAATTGCACTATCAATAACTGAGGGCAAACATTCACAACAAAAAACTGAAATTATTGACAACATTTTGCATCAGGTGACTCTAGTATGATTTATTTAGCATTGCTGCATCAGCTCCACAGAGCAGCTTATAACTTATATCATTACTCATAACTTATCATAAGTTAGCTCATAACTTAAAATATCATTTTATTTTCATTTCAATAATAAAATTGTATGTCACAAATCTGTTGAATCTGCATCAGGTTAGGTTTTTATTACTAACTTGATAAATATTCAAATATGACAAGTGATTACAAATAACAACCGTTTACCCAGAGCTTATTAAAATGAGAACTCTATCAAAAAGTTAAAATACACGCATTTCAGAAATCACTGAAGTTTAAAAACAACACTTTTGCCCTCAAACGTTAACCGTTTATCATTCACACACAACTTAATAAGTCGATATTAATTAAATAGAAAGAGAATTAAAAACAATTTTTTTTATAATTTTATAACAGAACACACGCGTGCGCGCATACATACACAGAAATGAAATTAACAAGAGATTAACCCATGTTTGTCATAATATCCAATAATTATAAATTCTTACATGACCCGATAAAATTCCATCTCTTCTTCTGTCTTCACAGTGTGTAAATCAATTATTTCAAATTCACTGGTTTTCATGTTAAGATTAATCTGCGGCGAAACTTCATCATTAAATGAGATCTCAGACTCCTTTAAATAAGATAAAAGAAAAAAACCTTATAAAAATGTGAAAAACTAATTATTATTCGACAAATAATCTCTTTTTATTCTGACTGGAACTTAATAATACCATTATATAATTATATTATGTCATCGTAAAATAAATTAGTAATAATAAAATAAATTATAACATAAAAAAAGATGTGATTAAAGTCTATACAAATTGTTTATAAAAACACATGAAATAAAGTTAAGGTAAATATTTAAAAATAAAGTCACAAAAAGATAATTCACAATTTAGAGGGCACTACTGAAAATTAAATACATGTTGATTGGAATCCAGATAAATTGAGCTTTTTTTAATTAGTATTATTTAAAAATTCATAAACAACGGAAAGTTGTTTCCATAAAAAAATTTTTTAATTGTATTTTAAATAAATTGGTGGGAGATTTTTCAAATGATTCAGGAATTCAGAAGCACACAAAGGCCCTTTTCTTGTAATCTGAAGTACCGTGTCAAGTTACGTGAAAACAGTACTGTGTATGGTTCAGTTTAGGTGGATATTGTTATTTTTTTAAGAATAAGTGACAATTGTTTTTAGTAAAGATTGCACATCCATAAATATAAACAAGGATATTTAATTTCACTTATAAACACCAGTTAATGATCAGACAGCCCAATTTTCTATCTTAAAAACTCAATCTGACTTTGAGGGAGTGCCAAATTTGATATTAGACTTTATAGAGGAAATATGTAGACATAATAAACATTTCCTACAAACTTCATACTTCCTATTGGACACTAGTGACCAAATGATCACTCGTACTAGTGCATTAAAAAATTCAATATTCTAGATTTTGTAATATCAAAAAGATACAAGAATATGAAGATGATCTAAATAATGATTATATTGTACACTATTATGCTTTATATATTGTATAAATTGGAGTAAAATGAATATTGTTATATCTCTTATGTTGTTAACACTATTTTGTAACAATATGAAATAATGCTAAATAATCTTAGTATTAATATTATAACTATAATTGAAATTATAGATTTACCCTTAATATGTTTGCCTTCCTTAGTTTTGATTAGCTCTGTTACAAGATTTTATACAAAAAACCAAAATATTATTAAGATTAGATTAAAAAATTAACTAATTATGTATAATTTACACAGGATGTCAACAACGTGTTTAAAATAGTAATTCTTATACATTATTTGTCATTATCCACTCATCTATTTCATTAAGGAGTTTTTTGTTCACTCTACTATATATAAATTTATCAGGAATAAGATTTATTAGTTTAGAAGAAATATACATGAAATGTCTTCTGTAGACATTTTTTGTTTTTTGTTTTTTTACGGTGAGAAAAATATACATAGGAGATGCATATTTACATCCTTCAATCGTCATCATCATGTCAACTTAGTTCACCATAGCCCAATTAAATGATGATGATGTGTGTGACATTTAAACAAAAGGTACTCTTGTACAGACTCAGACCGACCATTCCTGAAACGTGCGGTTGGGTGAACCCCAACAACCAAAGTACACCAATATCCACTCTTTAGTTTTAAATTCATATAAAAAGATGTAACTTTTATTTTACTAGGATTTGAACCTGAGAACCTTCAACTTCAAAAATAACTGTTAAACAACTGATTTGCAACAAGTTAACCACTAGACCAGCCTGGTGAGCTATATATATAACAAAAAAAAAAAAATAATCACAAACACAGTAACAGAAACCTTAAAAACTAATTCTAAAATTCAACTTTGAACGGATCCTGCATCATCAGTCAGTGCAAAATTCTAAAATTACATCAAACAAAATACAAATAAAAACAAAAATTTAGAAAATATAAGCCCTAATAATGGCAAAACTTGAACAACAAATGGAATGATTATCATTCCAGTTGACCTCAAGTTATGTTGTTCAAGTTTTGTCGTTACTGGGGTTTTTGTTTTCTAAATTTTAATTTATTAATTTTTGTTTTTGTTTGATATATTTTTGGAATTTTATACAGACTGATAATGGAAGTCAACTTTGATGTTAGGTTTTTAGGTTTCTGTTGTTGTGTTTGGTGATTTTTTTTTAATTATTTGAGGTAATTTGACACAGTGGTCACTATGCTGATGATTAATTAAAATAATAGTAATAATGATGATGAAAACAATAACAATAAAAATAATGGTAATAATAATGAAAATTTAGGGCTAATTTGACCACTGCAGTCGATGCCTACAAGATATAAGTGGGACAGCAATTTTCCAGATGTCCAACTAACAGCACTGCTTAAATCCACACTACAAAACTTAAAAAAACTAATGCATAATTTGAAAAATTTAAATACTACTCAAATAGATCTTTGCTTCAATAGGAATTTTTTTTATAGATCTTAATTTTACCGGGTTTTTTAAGTGATTTTTTTTTTTCAATTCATTTAGCAAAAACATATACGTATTTTAGTCTTTATAAAACTAATTATAAATATCTACACAGTGTATTTTTTTAACCGTATTACTGAACCTCTTTTTTCTTACATAGTACATATTTTCCGAATTTCTTTTTAATTTTATTAAAATACAATTATTTATTTTTTACATATTTTTCTTTTTACTTAGTGCCTTACCCACTAAACATTAGAATGATATTTGCAGTTAAATAAGACAACATTCTTTCAATTATCCAGATTTGGCCTTGTAAGGTCCATCTGGATAATCGGTGTTCATATGCAAAATCTAACACTCTTACCACTTCATTTTCAACTTTTAAATTTTCTGATTTAACTAAGTTGGTCTCTTCAATTGCTAAGGAACCTTTTTTGACATCACCAGTCATAATGTCAAACGGTTCCTCTTTCGGTTGTACTAAATTTATTTTCTGTTATAAAAAACAAAGAACAAAGTAAATATGTTTATGATTTATTGTACAATTTATAAAATAAAAATAATTTGTATCTCTAATTCACTTACAACATTAACAGTGCAGTCACAGTCAAATTATTATTATTAGGTAACTTTAATCGGCCAGGTTTTATATGGGAAAAACTTAGAAAATGTTTCTTATACCAAATTTTATCATTCTAATTTAAATGTTGAAAATGCTGCTACTTTTCTTACATACAGATTTTTCTACAAATTGTAATCTTTTAAAATCAAATAATTTGTTAATTAATAATTAACAAATTCTCCTGATTCAGTATTTTCTAATCTTACACACATTAGTGTGTGTTATTGTTTATATATATATTGTTTATGGTGAAATTTTTCATAGCGATAAATATAATATACCTTTAGAGATAATGTTACCTACTAAAATTTTGAATTGTAATCTTATGTCTGATCAATACATACGAGATTATAAAAACATAAATTTTCTAAGATTCAACTTTTAATGAATGAGTTTGATTCTAAATAATATTTATTTACTTTTTATGTCGCCACATAAACTTGGAGCTTGTGTGTAGAACATGAAAATGCAATTTTGTAACATAAGAAAAATATCATGCCTGACTGGATTTTGATATAGATCATGATATAGAAATTTCTTCTGAGTAATTGCAACTATGTATTACAGTGGTCACTATGAAAGAAGGTGCTTGTATAAACTATTGCACCTCAGTAAAAAAAACTGAATTATTTTTGCGCTAATTAGATTCGACCGGTTTTAGTTACTGTCATTTGTTTGAAAATTAGGGGTATGAAAAGTAGATTATTTGAATTTTTTTTGAGGCCATCAACTTTGAATTTCTCTACAATCCAAACCAACAGAGATAAAAATTTTATACATTTGGAAGTAGATTAAACGATTGTTTCTCAATAATTTTAATTAAGATTTAGCCCACAACTATTACTATTTAAGCAGGTTGTTCAATAAAAAAACATCACATTTCGGTTAACATTAGGTGTATAAATTTCCATTTATATCAGGTATTAATTTTGTAGAATTTTTATTTGTAGAGTTGAATTAATAAACATTCTCGTTTTATGGTTAGGATCATAATAATCAATTTAAAACTGTGGCAATATATGAAGGACTGAAGAAGCAGTTTCAGTGAGCAGTTGTCTCAACGCTGATTACAGTGTATTAATATTATGTCATTGTATATTAGTATAAATTAATTGCAATGCCAGTGTTCACTCTGATGAGTTCATTAAGCCCTTAGCTGTGGTATCTAACAAAGTGGTATCTAACAATTTTATTTCCATATGTTCAGTTCATACTGGTTTGTTAGCAAGATTATTTAACGGTGCCACGTTACATTAGACAGTTTAGAATAGTACATTAATTTACATTTTTTTATCGGGTTATAAGTAATTTTTCTGTAACTATCTTAAGTTTAATATGAATGAGATGGAAACACAGTTTCCCAATCAACATGGCTGTACAATTAAGGGCGGTTCCAGAATGTAATCTACAATGAATATAAATTTCTTCAAAAGCTATCTGACTTTGAATTCTGTAGCACGATTTACTTTGATGAAGTTCATGAATTCACTGCTAAAACATGCGGCATTAGTTGGAGGTCGCTACAAAGGATATGTAGGACAGCTAAGGAGTGCGACAGTAACAACAGTAGCGTTCAGTTTGAGATGCCAGAGAAAAATAGGACACGGAATGCAAATCTGTCACTGAACGATTTCAACTATCATGTATTGCGCACACAATCATATATCAGTAACTACCCGTACCATTCAGAATGAAATCCCTACCATTAAGAAGTTCAAAGATGAAATATGGTAAAAACTGGATATAAATCTACCATCTATGACCGTTATAATATTGTAAAAAAATTTGGTTTTTGTTATAAAAAAACTGAAGATGGTCAATGTTTCTTGATGGAATAAATTGATATTGCATTAAAAAGAATTTAATTTTTAAACATATTTTACAAATTAAAAGCGTCATGTGATGATCGACGTATATTTTACACAGATGAGACATGGGTTAATGAAAATCATTCTCATAAATATTGCAAGATTCAAAGAAAAATACGATACTAAAATTAAATCCTCATCAGAAAGACAGTCGTTTAATACTATGTCGTGTAGGTTCGGCTAAAGAAAGGGTTCATTAAAGAAAGTATTAGCAGTAATTCTTATGATTATCATTCAAAAATGAAACGAAACAGTTTCAATATTTGGTTTACAAATGTGTTTTTTTAAAATTACTTACAAGAAGGGAATGTAATAATAATAATATATAACACAACTTATCACACCCTTTTGCGGTAAATAAAGTTACTACCAACAGCTGGAGGAAAGCTGAAATTCAACAGTAGCTTCACAAAAAAGTGGTTGCTTGCAACCACTTTTTTTATTAGTCTGATAAAACTGTGTGAAAGGCAATATTAAACCATGCCTACATGTAGCTGATTATTATAGCAACAGGACACACGCCAAGCATTGGTTGCGGCTGTACTTTTTGAATGAACTTTTCATACCTTTGCGACCTCAATTAAAACCTTAATATTAAATACATTATATTCAAAATATCGTCATCTTATTCAAATTGTTTCAATGATTACAACAATGTGTTTTTTCCATAAAATATTCGCTGAAACTAAAGGCAGGCTGTCTCATAAAAAAACACTCTGCATGCTTACATAATACTAGATTTGGGATAAATCCTAATTATAATTATTGAGAAACAATCATTTAACCTACCTCCAAAAGCAGAAGGCTTTTATCTACATCGGGTTTAATTTTATATCAATCAAAGTTGACATTCTCAAAAAAAAAATGCAAAAAATTTTGAGTTTTCCGTTTCTCACACCCTTAATTTTCAAACCAATGACTAACTAAAATCGGCCAAATCCAGTTGGCAAAAAAAAAACTGCAGTTTCTAATTTTTTTAACTGAAATACAACAGTTTAAACTCAAGTGCCATCTTTCATGGCAACCACTATAATAATATTGTTGAAAGTCATGTACCAAAATTAATTGCAAAAAAAAAATGTACTTTTGTAGTGAAATTATTATCACAATTACTAATAACAAAATGTTCTATAAGCTTCAAAAACAATATAGATCTACTTATTATTACGAATTATTTAAGAACAAAGTGTATGCAATACTCAGTCATAAAGAGTTGTTATTAAATTACACTGTTAAAAGTTGAGGATCTTTAATCTGATGCTTCCAAAGATTTTTTAAATTTGTTAATAAAAATGACAACAGTAGATCTTGTCCATCTTGTATTCTTTATGAAATGAGTATGGGCACTGATATCGTAGAACTTCGCTAAAAAATTTGGGAGTGTCTATATTAACAATGATTTTTCTTTAACTGAAATTACATTTAGTTGTAATGATTGCTGCAGTTAACTCAAAATGATGTTGAAGAGGCCATTTGACTTAATGCTAACTCTTTGACAAGCACAGAATATATTCATCCTCTTTTAGGGAAGAAATGCTCTGCCTTTTTTATACAGTTCTTAACTAAGCTCTTCAATCATTCTTTAAATAGTCTTCTACATCCTAGTGTTACAAAAATTTGTTACATATGTCGATTATTTAAAAATGGTGACATTCAGATATCAATAATTACTGCCCTTGACAAATACAATTTTTTTGCAAAGATCTTAGGTAAGTTAATTTATAAGAAAATCAACTTACATAAAAAAAAATTTATATAGTTCCAGCACAACATGGTTTTTTGGAAGGTAAATCTACTTGAACAAACTTGTATGTACATACGGAAGATACTGTTGATGCACTAAATGATGGTAATTATCTTGATCAATTTATACCGATTTTTATTGTGCGTTTGCTGTAGTTAATATCAAATTACCTATTAAAAAACTTGCTGCGTGTCAATTTAATAATATAAATTGTTGTCTTTGATACATTCACTTCGTACAGAATTCCCTACATTAAAATTGATAATTTTATCTCTAAGCCTATTTATGTTAGATATGGAGTAAGGCAAAGCATGCATTTATTATTAGGTTTTCCAATTTTTGTAGTATTTATAGATAACAGTTTATTCATACCCTATCACTCTTTTTTATTTTTCACAGATAACATGAAATTGTTTAAGCCTATTACAAAACTAGTTTACATTCAATTAACTTCCAACTGACTTGAACTTTGTGAAAAAATGATGCGACAAATAGTATTTCTTCTAACTTACAAAAATTAATTTCATATTCAATCTTGAAGGTTTGCAGATAATGATATAAATGTGAAACTGAATAATATAAAATAATACTGCAATACAAACGATATCTTCTATTAAAAACTTGGCTGTATGTTTTGATAGCAAATTATCCTCCAGTGAATAAACTTGTTATACTGTATCTTCACTAAAAATGGTAAATTTTATCAAGATTTTCTCTACAAATTACAGAAATACTAACTCTGCAGAATTTTAGTCATACACTTATACAGTATTAAATTATGGTTCTGTTGTTTGGCGACCTTTTGCTGACTTGCAATTAAAACTACTAGAAAGACCACATAGAATCTTTCTTAGATATGCCGCATATAAAATCTGTGATTCTATGTTCTTTACCGATCATCATAGCTTTATTCGTATTTTTAATTTGTTAAAAATACCAAGAATTGAATCATCTCTGACGAGGACAGATTTAATATTTGCTAATAAAATTTTTAGTAATTACGTTGACTCCCATAATTTATTGCAGCTTTTTGACTTGCATTACCTAACTTACCTCTAACTTGCATTACCTATTACCTCTAACTTATGAATGATAATTTTGTTAAGTATGTATGTTATTTTTAATATGATTTTGTATTGATGGATTTTGTGGCTGTCTTCAATTAAGTAAATAAGTACACTTTAAAATTTACCATAATTACCAAACTTTAAAAACTTACCAAATACCAATCACCCAGCTTTTTCTTTAGGGTAAAAATAGAAAATTAGGTCATAACAACAAAGACAATTGCAAAATTCCAGCAAGTACTTTGAAATATATTAAACTACCAAACACCAAGGTAAGATTTCAAATTTCAAAATCTAGCAACATGAACTGAAAAATCAAAAAAAAAAAATTATATGAAAATGGATAAATCAGCCAGAAATTAAACAATGTAGAAGGTGATAGCTTGACTGCAACAGAATTATGAAAAGAATCATGAAAACAACGAAGTAAAAACTGAAGAACTTGCTAGAAGAAATATGGAAAACTGAAAAAATTCTACAAGACCAGAAAATGCACTAAATCCGCTACACAAATAAGATGAAACAGAAGTAAATAACGACATAGGGATTTCCCCTCTTACCTTTTTGACAAATAAAATTCTTTGAAAAGCACTTCAAAATAGAATTGAATTAATCGTAGAATTAACATCTGGGAAAATACGAAGCTCAACAAAATCTCATTTATATTCTATTAACTTAAATTAGTATGGGATAAAATTACTAACATAGTTACATAAACGAAAGTGAACACCAACACATATATATATAATACTAATATTTTAATATCTATTAAATCACTCCGTAAAAAGCTATAAGACAAAATGTACATGATATTAATCGATCAGTGATGCCAACAAATGCAATTGTATACTTCAGTACATACGATATCTTGTTATAATAATGGAAAATACGCAAATCACTAAACCCGACCATAAATAAAACAAAAATTAAAACCTATAACCGACATTAAAAGAAAACCCCTGAAACACGCCCAATTATATTAGTTGTTTTATTTTTTTTAGTGCCGGATCTCAGTCTAAACTCTTGAGGTTGCATACATCAAACTTTTATTCCAAGGGTAGATGTGGTATATTCTTTCACATAATTTAATGCTCATTAGACAGCAAAAGTATTTCTGTACGATGTATTTGTTTTATTCAAACCTCCATAAAGGAATAAGAACAAAAATAATCTTTGAGAATACATTTTGTATTTAACTTCATTCATTTAACTCTTACACGCTGAAACTGCACGAACGGTTAGCACTAACCTTCCTGTAGGGAAGTCGACGGTTCAAGGTCTGGCAAAACAGATTATATTAATTTTAATATTAACAGCTCTTCGATACGGTTTCTTATCCTTCATACAGAAATGAACGGGTCTATATGACTAATTGTTTTAAATCATTTTAAAGGCGATCGATTACTATTTTTAGTTAAAATCGGTTATATGCACACAACGCTTCTGCAGTTTGTTAGTTTTTAGACGGGGCCACTGAAACGCTATATTGAAATACGAAAATAAATAAATAGAATTATAAAAGTAATCCGATCAAATTTAACATACGCTCGCTAACCTTCGCTGGTCAAGGTTAGCGAGCGTAGGTGGGCAAGTAAGGAAGCGTTGTGGGCATATAACGAATTTTAACCCTATTTTTTTAAAAGAAATATCATAATTTTTCATAAATATAGAGTTTCAAATTCCAGAGTTTCTAAATTTCCCTTAGTTAATTTAATGAACAAAAATTTAAGCCCTCGACCCTGATCTTGGTGATAAGTACATAATTAAAGGGTTTAATGCGGCGAGTTCAAAAAATAACCAGTTTTCCATTGGTAAATGCCTAACGGAAGAATAAATCTGAAAAAATTTAACGATACCGTAACGGTATATAGAGTCTCCCCGAAAACTTAAATGAATATATTTTTTAAAATTGTAATCTATCGCGTTTAAAATGATTTAAAACAATTAGTCATTAAGACTCATTCATTCCTTGCCTAACTAGGATTCAAACCCAGAACCTTCCAGAAAGCCTCTATGACCTAGATGTCCACATAAATATCAAATATCTAATGATATTACCAGAAATATATTATTAGATTCTATGTTGCATTGAAGTTTGTTGAAATAAAAACAATATTTAATAGAATTGAACATAAAGAGGAGGCATCAATTTTCTGCCATAACTCCTCTATTTGTTAACCCATTTTAAAAAACAAAATGTCATTTTATTCAAAATAAAAGGCTTAATGTTTTAGCAATAATATAAATTTTGATGAATCTAATATTTACGGAGTTTTAATGGATTGAAAAATAAACATGCCCGTCATTTTGTAATTTGCGAAGGTCAGGTTCATATCACAAATTGGAAATGGTGAGTGAAGTGATCTCTGCGGCCACAGGGTAGACTTCTTGGCCCCGGGAGCCCCTGAGTTGGCTCTGGGATTTGTCTGGGCTGATCTGAGCCCTGAGGGTCAGGTTCTGGCTAGATGGGCCAGCTAGTACTTAAATATTTGTGAAACATAGTAAAAGGATATAATACAGGTATTCATATACTTTTATTTTATGGAAGGTAAGAAATAATTAGGGCAAAAGAGCAAATGAATTCGATGTGAATATGAAAAATTCCATAATAAAGCGACAGAAGAACGATCGGTTTTGTTAAGGAAACCAAGGTTATCTGCCTCTTACATTTTTCTTCATCTTACAAGAAATACGACAACAAGAGATCACGGAGAAAACTGAATAATGAATTAAGAAGAGCAACACAAAAAAGTAAAAAAGAAATGGTTTTATGAGATCACACACACACGTAGAAAATTCAGGAAAACAGGCGGTATGAACTTACGTGCAAAATAGTAAAAAACAGCAACTTGGAATATGTAGAGATACAGACGCTAAAGAAATTGCCAGTAAAAATAATAGTGTTGTAGGAAGAAGAAAAGATATCTGAAAGGTAGAATAAGTGTATAAAGGAACAACACTGCTTAAAAGTAAGCCAAATGATCTTCTTATAGAAGCTGGAATAAAATTAAAAAACCTGAAGTAGAAGCAGCAAAACTTAAAATCGGAAGCCTTATCAACATCAACAGAACTGATCACTACAGAAGTCTTAAAGGAGGATTTCAGGAGATAACAATATTACATAAATGAGATCTATAACAGTGGGATGTAGTCAAATTTTCTTCTTCAAGTTTTAATCTTCTCTTCAACAGAAAGACGGAGTAAAAAAAAAAATATGAGGCACTACAGATGTGATTAGGCTAATCAAAACCATTAGTAATAGGTATATGGAAAGAAGTAAAGAAATAAGTATACAGTGTCAAATATAAAAACTAATATAAATAATTAAAAGACAAAGAACAAATGTACAATCCAAATACACAAAATTAATTACAGAATTGCACCTGAATCGGAAATTGGTTATTAAAATAAAGGATGCTCAAATTGAGTTTAACCTAGGAAGAGGAATAAGCAAGGACACTGCCTTTTTTTAATGTAGTTGAAGATATGATCAAAGATGCTCTAGAAGATGACAGAATAAATCTAGGAGAAAGGAAAATAAATTGTAAAATGTTTACAGTGCTTTTACAATTTTGTTTTTCAGATGAAGTACATAACATTCAAAATTAGAATACTTTATAAAAAAATATAGTTGCAATAAATGTTAAGAAAACAAAAGTAATGAGGTTTGAACAAGTAAAACAAAACTGAGAATGGAGATTAAATGAATAGATGAAAATGAAAAGATAATAAAGAAATTGTTTACAAGAATAGAAGCCTAATCAGAAAAAAATTCAAAATAAGGGAGCTGGGACATATTCTGAAGGGAGAAGAATTGGTTAAAACAGCGTGTTTTTTTTTTTAAGTTCTATAGCTGGAATAAACAAAATAAGACCGAATTTGAAAGGTCTTGAAGACCTTCATATGTTTCCAACAAGCAATATCTTTTTAATAAAAGATATTGGTGCAAACATTAATGAAAGCATAAAATAGCAATAGTGAACATCTAGAAATACTTAGAATGAATACATATAACTCCTTAGTTAATACTGAAAAAAGAGTTATCGAGGGTGATCAATTTTACATAAACACACAGGGAAATTCTTGATAACAATGATGCTGATTTTCAGTTTAATAAGTTTCTAGATATTATATTAGGGCTCTCTCTATGAAACATGAGACCTTGCCGATGGTGAGGGGGCTTGAGTGCTCAGTGATACAGAGTAGCTGGACCGAAGGTGCAACCATATCGGAGAGGTATTTGTTTAGAGCCAGACTAAGGATGATTCCTGAAAGAGGGCAGCAGGTCTTTCAGTAGTTGTTAAGGATGTAGGTCAGGACAAATCAAATGGCCATATCAACATCACTAAATCTTCTGAATACTGTGCAGTTGAAAGCAATGGAAAACTGCAGCTGCATTTTCATATAACAAAGATGGAGATACCTTCCTTGGTAAAATACTCTGGAGGTAAACTAGTCTCCCGTTTGGATTTCCGGGTGGGGACTGCTAAGGGAGGGGTCACCAGAAAATTAAAAAATAACACTCAACACTCTAAGAGTCGGAACATTGAATGTTAGAAGTCTAAAAAAAAGATCGGTAGGTTAGAAAATTTAAAGAAGGAAATGGATAGGATAAATGTACATGAAGGAGGAATTAGCGAGGTTCAGTGGGAAGAGGAAAACGACTTTTGGTCAGGTGATTTTAGAATAATTAACTCAACTTCAAATAATGGGGAGGCAGAAGTAGCTTTTGTAATTAACAAGAAAATAGGGAAGAGAGTAGAGTATTTAAAAACTCATAGCGATAGAATCATTGTAATAAGGATAAAATCAAAACCTAAACCGACAATGATTGTTAAAATCTAATGCCTACAAGCGCCAATGATGATGATGATGAGGTAGAGTGTGTAAACGAAGAAATTGACAAAGCAATTAAACACATAAAAGGGGATGAAAATTTAATAATAGTTTGAGATTAGAATGCAAGCATTGGAAAAGGCAAGGAAGGAAATATAGTGGGTGAATACGGGCTGGGCAAAAGGAATGAAACGACTTACAGGGTTTTGGACAAACTATTATTTAGTAATTGCCAACACCCAGTTTAAAAATCATAAAAGAAGAATATACACATGGAAAAAGCCTGGTTATACTGCAAGGTATACGACAGATTATATTATGGTTAAGCAAAGATTTAGAAATCAACTCGTCGACTGCAAAACTTACCCTGGAGCAAACATTGATAGCAACCATAATTTAGTGTTAATGAAATGTAGATTTGGGTTTAGAATCCTGAAAAAAAGTGTCAGATGAATCGGTGGAATTTAGAGAAGCTTACGGAAGAGGAGGTAAAGAAGGTTTTTGAGGAGGACATCGAAAGAGGTCTGAGTAAAAACGGTAAGGTAGAAAATGTAGAAGAAGAATGGGAAAATGTTAAAAAGGAAATTCTTAAATCAGCGAAAGTGAACTTAGGCAGAACAAAGAGAACTGGTAGAAAACCTGATTTCAAACAACATATTGCAGCTGATGGATGAACATAGAAAATATAGGAATGCTAGTGATGAAAAAAGTAAAAGGAACTATTGACAATTAAGAAATACTTTAAACAGGAAGTGCAAACTAGCGAAAGAAGAGTGGATTAAAGAAAACTTTTCAGAAGTGGAAAGAGAAATGATCATTGGTAAAATAGCCAGAGCATACAGGAAAGTTAAGGAAAATTTTAGAGTACATAAATTAAAATCTAATAATGTGTTAAACAAAGATGGTACACCGATTTATAGTACAAAAAGAAAAGTCAATAGGTGGGTGGAATGGAATATATTGAATTGTTATAGAGGATGAAAGGGGAGAAACAATACTGAGATCTGAATTTAAGAGAGCATTAAAAGAATTGAATGGCAGAAAGGCTCATGGAATAGACAGAATACCTGCAGAATTACTGTGTACTGCAGGTGAGGAAGCGATTGAGAGATCATACAAACTGGTGTGTAATATTTACGAAAAAGGTAAAGTTCTGTCAGACTTGTGTTACTGTGTTACTAATGACCGAAGAAAACAGGAGCAGATAAATGTGAAGAATACATAACAATTAGGTTAACTAGTCATCTCATCAAAAATCTTAACTAGAATTCTATACAGAAGAATTGAGAGGAGAATGGAAGAAGTGTTAGGAGAACACAAATTTGGTTTCAGGAAAAGTACAGGGGAAAAAGGAAGTAATTTTAGCACCCTGATTAATAGTAGAAGGATGATTAAAGAAAAACAAACCAGCATGCTTGGCATTTATAGACCTAAAAAAGGCATTTGATAATGTAGACTGGAATAAAATGTTCAGAATTTAAAAAAAAATTAGGATTCAAGTACACAAATGGAAGAACAAATTCGAATATTTACAGGAACCAAACAGCAACAGAAATAATAGAAGAGCATAAGAAAGAAGCCGTAATAAAAAAGGGGTCCGACAAGGATGTACCATATCCCCATTACTTTTTTAATCTTTACATAGAACTAGCAGTTAATGATGTTAAAGAACAATCTAGATCCGGAGTAACAGTATAACGTGAAAAGATAAAGATGCTACGATTTGCTGATGATATAGTAATTCTAGCTGACAGTAAAAAAGATTTAGAAGATACAATGAACAGCATGGATGAAGTCCTATGTAAGAACTACCGCATGAAAATAAACAAGAACAAAACAAATGTAATGAAATGTAGTAGAAATAATGAAGATGTACCACTGAATGATACGAAGAGAAAAGATTGTGGAGGTAGAAGAATTTTGTAATTTGGGAAGTAGAATTACTAAAGATGGATGAAGCAGGAATGATATAAAATGCCAAATAGTACAGGCAAAACAAGCCTTCAGTCAAAAATTAATTTAAATGGGGAAAGGATTTTTGAAAGTATATGTTTGTTTGAAGTGTAGCTTTATATGGAAGAGAAACTGACAATCGAAGTACCTGAGAAGAAAAGATTAAAAGCTTTTGAAATGTGGTGCTACAGAAGAATGTTAAAAATCAGATGGGTGTATAAAGCAGATTGATGATGAAAGAAGTATTTGGAAAAATACAGTTAAAAGAAGAGACAAACTTATAGGCCACATGCTAAGGCATCTTGGGATAGTCGCTTTAATATTGGAGGGACAGGTAAAAGAAAAAAATTGTGCAGGCAGGCAACGTTTGTAATATGTAAAACAAATTGTTAGGGATGTAGGATGTAGGGGGTATATACTGAAATAAAATGAAATGACTAGCACTAGACAGGGAATCTTGGAGAGCTGCATCAAACCAGTCAAATGACTGAAGACAAAAAAAAAAATATTAGGGTTTATTAATCAATCAAAATCTGTTATTTATTTAAAAATAGATCTATTTATTTATTTTAAACCATGGATAAAGTTGGACTGTGCATTACCATTTCTCAGAGACAGGTTGTATAGGATATGGCATAAAATTCTCACAGCTACAAATCTTGATAGGTTGCAAACTATAATGCAGAGTGATCTGGATAATTTCAACTTATTGGCTATCTTCACCTGATTATAATTTTGCAAAACGCTATTGAACAGTTAATGTGTGGTGCGACTAGGAAAACATTCTTTCACCTTTTTTCAGTAAATACCTGTATTTTTCATTAATCTCTTTGTTTATAAGGTCTTCTAACCTTTTACAAATGAAGTGGTAACAGCTACGGGTGAAAGCTATTATATAACTAAGCAAACTTTTACAGAAAATATTACTGTTCAAGGCCTTACTGTACATTGTTTTAAGCATCTTTATTTTTTTACACCTATGTTCTTTAAGCGCCTAATGGGTAGTGTAAGAAGTACCTGTAATTATAATTTAAATTAATTAATTTAAAAGATTGGATTTTTTACTTTACAATTTATTAGTTGGAATGGAAGCACTGTATTCAACGGTGATTATGTCTAAATGAGAGTAGTCAATTTGAAATTTAAATGTTACGTTAATATACACCGTGGTATCAATATATTATGTATGTGTATGTGTATGTTTGGGGGGGGGGGGGAAGAAAACTAAAGTTTTCTATTTTAATGTTTCTAATTATAATTACAGATTTAGTACTTCTACCTACGGACAAACTTTTCCTTTATAGGTAAAACATTTTCATATGATGCAACTATCAAAAACAGTGAGCTAAGTATATCGACATATTAATACATATGTGTGCATTACTAGTACACTGCTTGAAAATTGACATAACCTACCAATGTTTCCTGAACTTAAATCCAAACTAGCAATTGGTTCTATATTAACACGTGCTTTTTCCCCATTTCTTTTCTTCCTGGACGAGTTGCAGATTTTTAAACTATAAATTTTGGTTTATCGAGGCCTTTTTTGTATTTAACAACAAAATAATCGAACGATTAACTCACTATTTATAAACACACACACCCAATGCTTACTTGAAACTTCAATAATAATTCTAACAATGGCAAAAAATGAATTTAAAAAAAATTCTCTAACGAAAATACCCCTCTGAAAGCCAGTATTAAGAATTGAAACAAAAATTCACAACTATGATCCCAAAGCTGTAATTCAGGTTTTACCTGGAAAAATATGCTTGAAGTAGGGGGAAAATTACTTAATTTTGTATTACCTCCCCTTAAACCACTATCAATTACTTTGAAGCACAAGGTAAATTTGAAAGGATACGTTGGTTGTAAAACTGCTTGACCTCTTATAAGCAGTATACTTATAATGTGATTACTACTAGCCGAGTGGTAGCGTCTCGGCCTTTTATCCGGGGTTCGAATCCCAGTCAGGCATGGCATTTTCATACACGCTACAATCATTCATCTCATCCTCTGAAGCAGTATATAACTGTGGGCCCGGAGCGAAAAGGAAATTTTGTGAGGGCAGCAAATGAAGCTTTAGACATGATAAGTAGATGGCTGAAAGCCAGAGGCCTTCGATTATCACATGAGAAAATAGTGGTGATCTCTATGACAGGTAAGAGAATTATAGGACCTATACCGATTGTGACCCATGAAGGACCAATCCAGGCAGTTAAGACTGCAAGATACCTCGGGTTGTGGTTGGACCATAGAAGGTCCATCACGTTTCATGTCCTGGAAATTCGGGTAAAAGCCGAACAAGTTGTTCAAAGCCTGAACAGAACTATGACTAGACCGCAGGACTCTAAAAGGAGATTGTATTCACACATAGTAAATTCCATTTTGCTGTATGGTGTACCGGTACGGTACAGAGCTCTGAGGTATGATCATAACAGATGACAGGTGGAGGGAGTACAAAGGAGGATAGCTCAGAGAATTGCGTGTGCATAAGCCTCAGTATTCACAGAAGCTTTATTTGTGGTCACCAGGGTGTTTCCGCTGCAGCAGTTGGCTGATTTATGGGTGAAGATAATTGAAGATATGAGTAAAGAGGTATATTGTAAGCTATTAGAGAAGTACCAGATAAGGTGGACGGTTTCGTGTAAAGGTGAATGGACAAGGTGATTAATATGTGTCATTGGGCCGTGGATCGGTAGGGAATTTGCGAGTTAAATGAAATGTTTATAATTATATTTATTCTATCATTATTACTAGTACTGTTATTATTAATACAACAAAGTCGATCTTCATGGTGGAGTGGTAACGTGTCTGATATTCATTCAGAAGGTACTAGTTTCGAATCCCAGTCAGCATTGGTATTTTTTTCATTACGCATAAAATTTATTATGATCCGAATGGGTATCATCCCAGTCGCGTCTTCACCCGCACATCATGGTGGCAGTAGTTGTATTTGTTGAGCTGCCATGCCATATATTGCCTGCACTTTTGATATTCACACACACACACACACACACACACACACACACACACACACACACACACACACACACGCACACGCACACGCACACGCACACGCACACGCACACGCACACGCACACGCACACGCACACGCACACGCACACGCACACGCACACGCACACGCACACGCACACGCACACGCACACGCACACGCACACGCACACGCACACGCACACGCACACGCACACGCACACGCACACGCACACGCACACGCACACGCACACGCACACGCACACACACACACACACACACACACACACACACACACACACACACACACACACACACACACACACACACACACACACACACACACACACACACACACACACACACACACACACACACACACACACACACACACACACACACACACACACACACACACACACACAACAAACACCAAATATCAAGTAGATATCAGAGAAATTCAAAAAAGAATAATTTCATTTAAATCAATTTGAATCTTTAAACTCAAAATTTCAAAGAATTCTTTCTTAGTGCTCCTTTCACTGTAAGAAAGACATGTATACAAATTTCCTTAATTTCAAATTAATCTTCTTTAGTGATTTTTGGAAGTTTTTCATAAATGACTCTCCTGTTATTTTATATTTATAGATATATTTGGATACAGTTTTTAATATTCTTTCTCAATTACTTCTAATATACTATTAACTTAATGAATTCCTTTTGTAACAATGTCCTAAACTTGTAGTTTTAATTTGTTATACATGGAAGTCTAAAAAGTAATGACTGTTTTGCAAACTATATACTTTAATGTCCTAAATCTCAGGGTATATGAGTCGCAGTGGATCAGGCCGAAGGTTATTTGACAGCTGGCAGTTGAAGCTACTAGATGTGCAAAAAATGATGCAATTCTTATACTTGGACGTAATGTATTGTGCTATGAAAATCAGTGGACGTTCAGCGAAACTGATGAACATCCTACAATTTTACTTTGATAAAGATGTAAATGCTGCGCAGGACCGTGAAGAAACTTGTGCTGTTTATGGGCAAGCTATGTCATCAAAAACAACAGCCAAAAGATTGTTCAGTCGCTTTTGTTTTGGAAATTTTGATGTCCATGATGCGTCTTGCAGTGGAAGGACCAACAACAAAATCACAGAGAAAGTGAATGATATTCTGGCAAAAGTCTAGCCATGCAAGCCTTCATGACATTGCCAGTGGCCTAACACCCATCAGCAAACACCATTAGTCTATTCAGAGAAAGCTGGTTACAAAAACATAAGTGACATTTGTGTGCCACATGATCTGACTGAGAAAACTTTACTCAATTGAATTTCTATCTGTGAATCTCTACTGAAATGCAACAAAAGTGAGCCATTTCTGAAGCCAGAGATCATCAGTGATGAAAAGTGGATAACCAATTTTATTACTCTTCGCTGTCTTTGATGCTTTAAGAACAAATGTAATGACCAATCACTTAATCTGGGGATGAGTTTGGAAAATATCTACACTTATTTACAGGGTTCTATTTTCAGTTAATATTAACAGAATTAAACTACAGTAAATTAAAAAAAATTGTTTTTTTTATTTGGTATTATGAAATTGCCTGTTGACTGATCAGTTTTAATTTCTGCGCTATGTAGCATATAGTTTGATTGTGTTACATTTTGTCCTCTGTATTTTAACTGCTAATATAAATGAAATTTTTATTTTTGCTACTTTGAAACAAATATAAAGTGCTTGCTTAAATATGAACATAAGATATTTAATATTAAAGTATAAAGTGTTCAATTTGTAGTTGGCATTATTTAAAATAACAAATTTTTACGATAGATTTTTAACTCAACAGCTACATTTTTTTTTTAGGATCTTATTGAAGAAGTTATCGATGATGTGGAAGAAAGAATTACTGGAAGTATTTTACAGACATCAAAATGTGTGATTTGCAATAAATTAAAATATAAGTGCATTTGTGATTGTCTTCAATGAAGAATATGATGATTTCAACACTTTTACTTTTAAAGAAACATGCTTGCAAATTACAGAAAAACCTGTTACAGAAAGGAATGTCATATCTTCTCATCTTCTTATTCACTCATATGTTTTTTGTCAGGAGTCTTTCACTCAGAGTTCTACTTTAGAGTCACACTTAAATATTCATGTTGTCAAAAAAAAAACAACAACATTTATTCGACACAGTAATTTAAAAACACATATCTCTACTAATACAGATGAGAAAAATTTCACTTTTAATTTTTGCAAAAAAACTTTTAATGAAGGCTGTAGTTTAAAAACACATTTCTCTATTCCTACTGTTGAAGAAATTCACATGTAATTTTTGTAAGAAATCATTTAGTCAAAAGAGTAATTTTAGTAAATTTACCAATGGCATATGGCATTTCTCCACACAGTGAGAAGGAAGTGGGGAGCCTAGATCATGATAAACAACAGATATATGGGACCCAGGCCCTTGTTTGGTCTTGACTTTACACCCAAAATAAAGTTCGCCTTTGGGACTAGAGCACTACTTCACCACATACATAAAAAAAGAAGTTAAAAGATTTAAAAAAACTCTAGGCATTTTGTAACTAACGACTAATTAAAAGAAATAAAATTGTAAATATGTAACACACAAAGCACTTACAATGACATGTTTCCTGGTTCACTATCTCACAACTGGCATTGTTCTGATGAATGTATGCTGCACTAGGTAACATTTGTACATATTTATACACATCTAAATCTACACAACAATAACAACACTACTCTTTGAGTTAGCTCATTTGGTTCAATCATATTTATAATTCTCTAGGATCTTTTAGTTGACAATGAAAAAAAAAATTTTTTAATATTTATAAAAATTAAAATAACAAAGAAGCTGTAGGTAATGGAGAAATTATGAATACATATTTGAAAACAGGATAAAGAATTGCATTAAATACACCTATTGGTACTCATGAGACAAATTTTTTTTAATTTTATAATATTTAATATGACTACATATTTTTACACATTTACAATTTTATTCCTAATTTAATGTGCGATTGTTTAAAAGAAAGACTGTAGATGAGGGGAACCCTTGAAAGCACATAAGGTAAGAAGCATTATTGAATTCTGTACACTTAGTGGTAAACTGTTTATACTTTTTGTCTTTGGTGCAATTAGTACAGGAGGGAATATGGACAAATACAATAACAAAAGAATTGGTTTTGCTAATAATATATATACACTTTTTGAACTTTTACCCATTGAAATAGGTAGCTTTCTTATGAAATCTACCTAAAAATAAGATTAAGATAATAAGACTTTTTCCAACTACTAGTCCCGTTCAAACAATATTAGACTATTTTTGAATAGTGTTGTATTCTAATGTTACATGAATAGTAGACCTAGTATTGAACTTAAATGAACTCTTAAACAAAATTTAATTAATAAAGTGAAAATAGGAATTTAAAAAAAAAATCATAAAATTTATGTAAAGAAATGTATATTCCAATTAAAACAATTTGATCACATTGCATGTAAAATTTGGAAAATTAAGCCAAAATTACCTTATTGTATTGTAGTACTTTTTTGTTCGATATAAAATAAGATATTAATTTATGGTGTGTTTTACATTTAATCTACTTATGTTGTTTGGAAACTTGATTCAGTAGTTATAATAAGGATTCTAAAGTACAGAAGTAATAAAATATCGAAACACGATGTTAATCTACATCAGAGAGGACATCTGTGCATAACGCCTCTGTAATATATTTGTTCTGGACGATAATGCGAAAGTTTTTTCATGCTACAAAAAAAAAACTGCCTCAGTAATTATACTGATTTTTTTAACCGTAACCGAATCAGTAATTTACTGAATCAATTGTCATATTTAGCTTCAGAAAATTTCCTTTCATAAGCTTCTTCAGTACTGAAATTAAAAAAAAAATTGTAATTTTTAAATTAAAATAAATAATTAAATTATTTTTAAAAGAATATACAAAACATTTAGAATATTTTTAAAATAATGAACTGAATACAGATTGCTAGTAATTTATAAATAACTTTTTGTTTAAATCATAACAATTCTTGCCGTTGCATTGGTAAATTAATTACTACTAAATCTCCAAGATGGAATGTTACTTATTTGTTAAATACTCTATACTGGTTGTGAGAGCACTAAATTTCACAAACTTACTCAAAAAAGTAACTTACTGACCTGGAACTTCTTCAAAAGGGACACTACCATGTCAATCACAAAATATTTCAGCACCTATTTTCCTTAAAAGGAGCTGTGATAGTAGCTATACTGTGATTGAAATTCTTTAGAATTTAATAGAAAACAATCACAATCCCTGACCCATCATATTACGATATATTATTCATATTCAATAAAAAAAAATGCAATAATAGTGTTTGTTATCTGGGCATCCCAACACTGTAGGGGGAAGAACGGTAACGTCACCGGTCGCCACACCACACCCTCCGTTCCGAGCCCCGACGGACTTTACTGGATGTTGTCTTTAGACCCCTCTGATTACATCTCACAGTAATCAGCCAGGCCTGTCAGGATGCCACCGATGTAAAAGCCCCAAATCGAATCAAACAATAACAATATAACCGTGGCACGACGCCATTACGCCTACCTCCAACCTATCCATGCCTAGGCCGGAACCGTAGCCACCCAGGATCCTGCCGTGATCAAATACCTCAACTGAACGCCCTCTGCAGACCTACAAAACCAACCGTATCTGTTGGCTGTGGTGTTTGAATGTCTGTGAGGGTGTATTTCCCCCTTCCATGAGTAATGCACATCAACTGTATCAAGAAGGGTGGGTAGCCAGGGGTGGTTTAGTCTGTAGTGTGCAGGAACACAGTGCAAAAAAAAAAAAAAACATATTTTGAGGCAAATTAAAATACGATATTATCAAAGGTACATGTCAGTAGGCTATCTGTTATTTCTAATCAGCACATTGCAACCGGAGTGAAAAATTCATATACAAAGAATGCAGTGTCAATTCAACACTATATTCAGAACAAGGAAGTGTGTTATTTATTCCTAAGATAAGAATATCATTTTTCATAAATGGAAGTTCTAATCTTCATGCGAATTCATAAGTACAAAGAATATGCCGCCGGTTCAATAATATTTTTAATAAATACCTCGTTACTATGATTAATTATATTTTTACAATAGATTTAGATAAATTTTATTTGTTAAGATGTTTATACTATTAGTGTTATATTTAGATTTACAGTTTTAAGTTACATTTTACAACAGAACTGACATTTTAAATGCATTTACTTTTAACATCTATTTAAGAACCGATTTGTTTTATATTTTTAGACAGAATGTAATACTTAATAGTATTTATTAAGAAAAATATATTTTATAACAGCTGTTGATAATCTGTATGGCTTACATAAGCAAGAAGAAAGAGTTGCGCTCTATCATAAATAAGGTGGATATGAGACTGAACAAAATTCATTACTTTTCAATACACCACCTACTGGAAGTAATGTACAAACCCGAAACATTTTCCTGAGGTTGTTTGTTGGATTTAAGCAAGCGATGTATTTTCATCTAATGCTTCTAATGTACAGAACCCACTGCTCCTGAACATAAAAATTTGTCTTGTTGGAAAACAGCATTGTCCAGTATTCTTTAGCACACAAGAGCAGTTTTTGCACATTACTGGAGGAGATAAATACTACTTTTCAGCAGCCTGATGAGCTTTCCATCCTGCTGCAAGAATTAGGCGTCTAACAATGTCATAATTATCAATTTAAGTCCAGGCAGATAATTTTGGATCAACTTTACTTTCACTCGCTTATGATCGATCCTGTTTTTGTTTTCTTTCACTGCCACATTTTCCTTTCCTTTGAGGTGAAAATTAACCGGTTTCTTTAAATTGTTTTAAAATAGCATTCACTGCCACTTGACCAACACGACACACAGAAGCTAACTGTCATGTCCAACTGATATGCTTAGAGAGAAACAATTAGCAAACGCAATCAAAAGTTTTGTATTACAATAATTGTATTATTACAATAATGAAGCTAATCGATTAATGCCGGTTTACTTCTGGAAAATAATCTGACTTTGTGGAATGATGTAATCAAATTTATCTTTCACAAATAAAAATACAAAGGTAGTGGAAGTTATATAATAAATTTGTAGTTTAGGATGAATAGAAATCTCAAGGAAGTGAGATTTCATAAGGTAAATGCCATGCCTGATAACCTTTAGAAGCTTAGTCGCTGATCTTTCAACTCATCTAATTTATGACAAAAAAAAATCACAGAAATGTAAATATGTTAAAACATTTTAGGGCTGCAGTTACGTCAATAAGTAAGTGTTATCCATGTTAGTACGTACTTCAAATATGAGCTATATCATTAAAAATTTTGTACAGACAAACAATCAAATAAATTTCAGAATTATTTTGGTCATAGAAGGTTTATGAAAAATAAATTAGTTATCTCAATCTCTAGTAACTGAAAATGTAACAAGAACTGAGAAATGTAATTTTCTATAAAATCAAAATCATATTAATTAAAAACTAGAAAACTTAAATTTTCATTTGCATTTTCATAATTGTTCACTTTCAAGTAGGGGAGTGAATCACGTATACTCGGCAACTGTGTAAACTACAGCCTAATGTCAAACACCAAAATTTCACGGCAATTATCAGCTACAATAAAAACTTTGCATTTAAAAAACATATCTGCGTAGTATTTAGTTCAGTATCCTATACAAATATTTACCTACACCAGTAACATACGCTTTGTAATACTAAGAAAAACTTACATTTACTGTTAACAGCTAATACACAGGAACCTGATAATTAGATCAAATATGATGCTGCTTATTGGTAATACTTCAATCTTTAAATAACATATCAGACAAATATTTTCTACCGACCTCTACATACTGTTATCTTTCAGATTTTGCATCGTTGCTTCCACATGTTGTCTGGGATCGCTCTCATTTCTTTTTGTATGGAGATTTTGAATCTTCAATGAAGCTAGCGGGTATGGGAGGCTGGTATAGTTTTAACAATCGATGTGTAACTGATAAACGACTAATCACAACTAAAAATTCTTAGGTAAGGTTATGGGGGTTGTGGTAAGAAACTACTGAGACAAGCGGCAATCTTAGCTAAACAGGATTGCCACTACTGCAAAAATAAGACCTCTGGTCTTACAGACCAGTAGCTCTGTTAAAGTGTTAATTGGATGAAATTTTTTTTACATAATTTTTTATGTCAATTTATTTATTAGTTTTTAAAAGTTAATTTAATACTTTTTTTAAATATTGGATGGGCTTAATAAAAAGGCTGTAATATTATAAAAAATAAAATAAAAACATAGATACAATACAACCCAAATAATCATATAAAATATTTAGGAATAATGATAATAAAATGATATAGAGGAGATTTATATTGTTTGAAAAATGCCAACATCAGTATGACTGGGCGTCTAGAAAATCATTCATAAAATAATATTGTTATAATAGCCTTGAACACTATCTTATATATATATATATGTCAAAGAACTTCAGAAACTCGTTAAAAGAAAAAGAAAAACTAATAGAATTATTCGATGCGGGGTCTTGTACCATCAAGAAGTACACATAATTCTAGATTTAAATCAACCAATTAACAATAACAAACGAAATAAAAGCTTAAAAAACATACACTCCTAGAATACAAACTTCGTAACAACAACCCCATTGCCCAATATCTTACCACACTTGCCAACTGCTACAACCCACTATATCTTTAATAACATCTTCAAAAACGATTATGTTGATTAATCATTTAACACTTTTGTTTAAATTTATAAATACGATATTTTTCAAGTATATTAATTTTTTTACTGTTTATTTTTATAATCAGTAATTTACTACGCTTACATTGCAATTAAATTATTAGTTCCATCTATGTCGCAGACGGTTTACATAAATCTCAATCGTAAAAAAAGAACGAGATAAATTAACGAGCTCTTCTTCAGCAAACGTATGTATGACACATACACATTACATAATATTTGTTACATGATTTGTTTTAGAAAGTGAGACAAATCACAATTTAAAGTGATTCACAATATTGTGAATCAGTATTCACAATATTTAAACGATACTTTTCTTTATTGCAATTCAAAATGAGATAAATTCCTTTTTAAACACATGAGAAATTAAAGTTTGTCATTAAAACAGGATATTAAGTGTAATAAAAGGTAAACACAAGGTGATAAAATAAAATGTATTTATATAACGCTTAAAAATTCTAATGTAATTTTGTTTCAAATTTACTGTAATAACCAGGGAAATTTTAATTATGTAGAACTCAATAGTAGTTTTAACATTAGTTATTTTAACAATTCATGAGATATACTTCAGTAACCGGTGAAAAGCAAAAATATATATACAAAATTATATATGTGCAAAATATATGTATATTATTTAATGTATATATATGCAAAAATATATACTTCAGTGTTAAAGCAAAAATTATTGGCTATTACTCAAATAGATACTATTCGGAAATTATTTATTACTAGTTGAAAATTCTTTTTCAAACTTTCTAGTATGAGAGAATTAAGATTACAATCACTGAACATACAATTTCACATAAGAAAGAAAATTAGTTACTGGAATGAAAAGATATTCATCCAATTCTTTATCACAATCTATAAATTTCTTGAATAACAGTAAATTTTTACTGATTTCCATTAAAAAAAGCTCGCTCACAGTACAACTGCTCATTACTTTATAACACAACTGTTATTCAGCTACTGTATAAGAGCTGCGTAAAAACTAGAATTTATGAAAAAACTTCTATATCGACATTACCTTATCAAAATATTTATTATACATTTACATTAATGAAAAAAAAAAAAACTAGCTTGAAGATATCATTTTTTTTTTAATTACTAGTGTAAAAAGACTGATTACAATCTATTTGTATGAATGCATTGAATCCAACAAAAGAATTAATAAAATATAGAACTCACTTTATACAAATGACCTATGTCACATGTTGTGACCGCTCTTCTGTCAGGACTGTACATAACTTCCTGGTGAAGACAAATGATGAGCTTCTATTGATTGTTGTAAAGTGATAAATCGCTTTATTTCAGCTTCTAATTCCTAAAAAAAAAAAAAAAAAAAACTACGAACTAATATGAAAAAAATTGTACAATAGCTGCTGATACAGAGGAAACTGCATTAAAACAACTACTGGAGAAATAAATGTTGTTAGTACCTCCAGTAGTTTTATTTATTTAAAAAAATTCAAACAATCATTCAATTGTTTTCTGCCTTTCTCCCAATGTAACCTATTGAAATGAAACCCCTACTCACGCTCTTCTTGTTGCAACTGCCTGCTGGTAAAACAGCTTCAAATAACATCACAACTCATAATTTAATATATTTTTATCCCTTTCATTAATTTAATGTGCGGAGGAGTGAATTTATATGGAGGAGTAAATAATTACAAATATTAATTCTCTTGACTTGGTGGCCAAATAGATGCAACTGCTTCTTACATTCCTACACTTGTAATTTTTAAGGTGCAATGTAACTTTTTTTTTAACAGAGCTGTATTTTTGACAGAATGCAGATTTAAAAAAAAAAAAAAAATGTTTATATCCTTCAACAATGATTCGTAGATCTAATTATTTATTACTAAGAAAAAGAACAAATTTTTTCCTTTTCCAATTATTAGAAATGTATTATGATGAATTATTTAAAAAAGTACTTTTTTATTTGAATTATCTAGAGCTTTAAAATAAATTTTGATTTATTTTTACCAAACAATCATAAAAAATAATTGTTTTATTGTTCAAACTAAATCAATTTATTCATAAAACACATTATATGCATGCAGTCACTACTACCCGAAGAGTGGTCATCCCCATAGCTCTTATTCTTTCAGTATGGAAGTCTGTATATCTTCAAATACTATCATTCTACATCAATCACTCTCTTCATAGAATATTCAAGCTCTGACTGAATTGTAATAATTAAATAACTCCAAAATTAACAAAATTTTAAATGATTAGAATGTTAGAGAATTTAAACCTAATCTCTCTAATCAGTAGTTCTTAAAAATCTTTCATTTCTAATACACATATAATTAAAATAATTTATCAATTATTTCTCACTGATAATGAACAGTAATTTTGTGCTCCTGCAGTTTTTATGGATATCTATTATTTTTATCACAAACTGTTGTTCTTGCATTCATAATAGAATTAATTACCTACTACATATTTGAAATTCATTAAAAAATGTAAAACCCTGATAATTCTCAACATCATCCATTTTTATTTCATGTAAACTTTTATGCTTTGATATGAAATTTAGTACAAACACAGTTCTATATGGCAAAACATATCTTAATACTATTCAATTATTGTGATAAAGAACACTTTATTATTCTAATTCAGTTCAGTTATGATAGAATAAATATTTTCATTCATTGTTATAGCAGTATATCTTCAGTTCACTCTCTTTTGAGGATAGAACAGTTTGTCTTAATTTTTCTGTATTTACTATTGAGTGTCCACACGTGTGATAATGGATAGTGTTAAACAGCATTCTGTAGGAAAGGACAAAAAGCAAGATACTGTAAGCATTACAAGTGACATAAAATAATCACCAGACAAACATAAGCTAATGCAATTCCTTATGAACAAAAGCAGAGCTTCCAAAAGCAATCTTTTTCAGTCACAAAAACTCACCTTCCAGAAATTATGACAGATCAAAATTTTATCTTTGAAAAGTGGAAACAATTTTTGGTAAACAGTATAGGGGAAAGTTATTTTCAACATGATCTTACAACCAACAATGAAATTAATAAGCAACATAATTAGGCTGGGGTCACAGGGTCAACTATTTATGGATTAAATTGTTTAGTAGTGTCAGTTTGGAAAAGCGATTTATCATTGATTACACAATTTAGCCAATTAGAAATCGTAATACTTGTACACTAAGGATCAACTTGTGTCTAATGCACTTGTTAGATGCTTAGGGATAGAATAAATTATTTTTAAATTTAATATTTGCATGCAATTAAGAAACATATTGAAATTAATCAAGCAAATTAAAACATCATTAATTAGCAACAGAATTTAAATATGAAAAATTATTTTTAAAACCCAAACACAATTATCTGAAAAGAAAAAAGTGGGTGTTTTACAGAAACAATTTATCAGAGGGAATTAAAATTAAATTTGAAAGAATGAAAAGAAGAATAAACAGAATCTGAATCTATTAGAATATTAAATTTTTTAAGTAAATAACAGTTTTAGAGTCCATTCACCACTAAGTAAAAGATTATGTTGCCCCAATTTCTAATGTTAAGCTAATATAATTACGGTAGTACAGGATAATTGCAAATATATGATTTTGTATGAAGGTAAGATATTGTAAAAGGGTTGGGATACTGAAAAAGTCCATTATAAATAATGTATTATTAAAAATTTAAGTTGGATAAATAGAAAACCGATGACTGGTTAATTTTCTTTCTTAGTATAAATATTTGCTAAGGGTGAATTTATAATGGCTATCTAAATTATAATCACACAGTTTTCAACTGCTGGTAAACCAAATATAAAATGCGGTAGTGGGTTTTCATGTGGTATAATTCATATTTATACTTTGTCAATTCATTTTTTAAAGTTTCAACCATCACACTGACACAAACAGATCATCCCAGAAACAACAAATTGAAAACCACTTTCATCCCAGAAAGAAAGAACACCATGGTGAGAAATAAATGTCTTCTTCATTCTTTATTAGTTTATCACGGTATGAATTAAAATATTTTAAGTTTATTTACGACTGGCGGTTTCCAAAAAAGAAATAGCTCATGAGCACAATGAACCAAACTTTGGTTCAAAAAACAACTTTGATTGTGAAAATAAGATAATACATTTACTATATTTGATAATAAATCTACTGAACATAGTTAAGTCAGTATCCTGGATTCACAAACCAGACCTCATATCTTGAATATGACATTTTAGAGATCTCGATGACAATCAAAGTACTCTGCTGCTGTCTCTCAGGTACGTTTCATGATACTACATAGTCTCCTGTGTAACATTCACACTCTCCTGATAAATTGCATTTTTAAGATGCGAGAAAAACTTGAACTTTAAAATTGCCCCTCCTACCCATAAAAGTCTACCACAGAAAGGTCCGGAATTGAGAGTGCCATTCATTGTTACCAAACCAAGAGAAAACGTTTTCGGGGAATGCAGCACGAAGGGTGATTCATGGCATATAGCTGTGGCACTGTCCAACTGAAAGCAAGCTCTCGCAACAATCTAGTTGCAATATCTGAACTCAGGTACAAAAAGGTTTCCAACAGTTATAATGTTCACAGAACCTATAATCAACCGGAAAAAATATCCTGAGCTGAAATGGCACACCACACATCAGTACAGTAAAGTGTAGTGGCCACTTGTAGTCTGTATGGATTTGTCGGTGATCAGTATAAGCAGTTTTGTCTGTTTGGAGTTGTTGAATAAGAATATTGCTTCATCACACAGGATTAGGTACTTCTAAAGATCATCGTGTGCATGATACAGCTGCACCATCTCTTTGCAACAACAGATGCCCAACAGTTAATTCCTAGATGATTTGTGGTGTCGCGGGAAATGCTGCTGCATTGATTGACATGGACTTTTCTCTAAGGCTATCCTTACACACTTTATATTTTCAGATGGATAGGATAGGATAACGTTTCAATTAGTACTAGCTTTAATGTGAATGAATCCAGATTAAGTTTTCCCAGTATTTTTTAATCAGTTTCTTCCTAATGCTAATGGCTGTATGAGGCCTGGCATTGTCATGAAGGATAATCATCTCTGATTGGCAGATGCTGCTTTCACTTTGACCAAGAGCTTGTAATAGAATGCAAAATTCACAATGCAATGTTCAAGGAGAAAATCTATAAGCAATATACTTTCCAGTTCCTAGACATGGTTTTGAGGACTTTTCAAGCTGACTGACATGATTTTGCCTACACCATCTGTATTTACCGATTTTGACTTTAATGTAGCGACAGACCCATGTCTTACTATATGCAAGTACTCAATGCAAAAAATTATTTCCCTCTGGTCAAAATCAAATTCAGGAGTCTTTGGCAAATTAAATGTCAGGCCGGTTTCCAATTTTAGGATAATACTTAGAACCCACCTCACACAGACTTTGAAGAACCCATGACACTTGGAACAGATACTTGTGGAATGGAATAGGTACTTCTTTGACTGCTATTTTCTTCTGAAGCAAATTCATCAACTGTAAGATCTTCAAAGAGGCCACAGGTGGATCGACACACTTGTCCTTGAAGAGACATCCTTGATTTGTACTTGTCCTCGAGTGCTATTGTGACTTTCACTTTCTATAGTTTCACACCCTCCTTTAAATTTGGTAATATAATCTTAGACTAGGGTATGTGACATTATAGTCCCAAATGTGCATGCTCACACTCATTTGTGAGAAACTTCAAGATATGTTGCACAACCGATGATGGAACCCCTTGCTCTGACATGATTCTACTGATCAGAGGAACATGAATGCTCTGGGGTGGTTGAAACATTTATTACCTCTACTGTCAATATCCATTTTTATCAGCCCACTTACACTCACACACAAGACATGAAGACAAAATTCCAATTAAATTGACCCTCAGAATTCAACATGAAAATGTTAAATTGAAATTGATTACATCAATAAAAGGTAAAACAAACATTCAACTCTTTGGATTATTATTCAATAATAATATTACCGTACACTGTAAAGTGAAGTCACAAAATTATTGCAAATTAGATTACATACTTTTTGTGACTGCTTTCAAGCACTGAAAAATTCTCAGTGTATGGATTTTTTTTTCTTAATGCGTACCTTGCAAATGCTCATATGTTATATTGCGCAGTAAATCAAACTTTAATTTTAAATTAATATCACAGTTTTTATTATCTTCTGTATATAATCTTTTAACAATAATAATAAACTACAACAATTTAATACTCCTAGAAAATATGAGAACCTAATTCAAATTACCACAATCATGATGAATTACAAAAGCAAGTTAAAAAAAGTAATGTTCTTCCTTAATCATAAAAACTCACTACACAAAATAAATGCAGTCAGCCACGATCAATAATTAATGGTTTATATTTTAAGAGACATTTAGCAAATATTTTGCCAATCAATTCAATACCTATAATTTTCATTTCTGCAATGGTAGTTGCTTATATAAGTGCGATTTATTAATTACTTTTAAAATTGATGATTATTGATTTAAGTGTTTAACAATAACCTACAACTTGTATAAATTGATAAAGAAGGGAAATCAACTATGTGGAATGATATTAAAAAAATCTCAAGTTGTAATGATACTTAAAACTGAAATCTTTATTTGGCTAAAAGTAAATAAAAGATGCTGGGTAAATAATTTCAAAACGTACTTTCTAAAACATTACCAATGGAAATGAATTTCTAACATTAAATTTATCTATCTAATTATTAACCTTTTAGTGATTACAGGATTACACCCAACCACAGTCTTCTTTTTCACCAAAAGGAGAAGTTAAGTTTTTGACATGTGAAAAATACAAAGCCTAACCTTAATCTTTGCCATAGAGGTATTGGTTAAAAATAAACAGAAATCAGCCACTACTAGAAATGGCTGAAAATACAAGACAAATAAATTATATTAGAACAAAAACACGATTAAATTAGAATTACAATTTCTTCTATAAGAAACTACTATTAAACAAAGAATAGAAAATTTACTGCAGGTAAAGTAGTGCGAATATGTATTTTCAAATGTTTATTTATAACACCCCTTAATTGTGCATAGAGATCCAGGAGCAATTCTAATGATGTTATGCCATCTGTGGCAGATATTACTTCTTGCAATACCTTTTGTAGAGTATTCCTGTTCACAACAACTTGTTTTTTAACGGAATTTGTATTAGACATACAACCTGTAAAAGGAAATAAAAAAGGTTTAGCATGTTTATATGTCATATGAATCCCATAAAATTTATAATTATAGAAAAATTGTAATTAAATATTATTGAATGTTCTGATTCAGTGAGTTTAAAGAATATATACAGAATAAACATACACATTTACCATATTAATAAAATATTTTCATGAATTAAAATATGCTGCAACATAACCGACAGGAAGACAAATTATTTTAGTCAGAACAGATTCAAAACTCAACAGCTAAGATTACGTGCACCTATTTATTATTTTTTCTTTTAAATTAATTTTATAATTTTTAAGTCAAATTTAACCCACCGGACATAAACACACTCAATTTTTGTGTAAATAAACCCTTTATTTTATCTATTATTAAGTATATAAAACCAGAAATAATTTCACATTAACAAAAAAATTCAATTATCGCAAAGAAATAAAATGGTTAGTTTACACCTTTGGCAAAAAGCATGCAAGAAATGTAATTTTCTGAAGAATACAGGAAGACATATGAACAGTTTATAATTACAATGTATTAACTGAAAGTAATACAGCTGCAAATAAACCAATTCAATTTCTATATTTTTCTTCTTTTTTAAAAAAAAAAAAATTTATTTTCTTTGCTGTGAATGAAATTCTTGAAAACATTTTGAATGTAGGTGCACGTTAACACTTTATACATGAATAAATTGTATGGTTTTTGCATAGCTTACATCTTCGTCTAGCTTTTCCACAGCTCTGAAATAATGTGCCCTATTTGATCATAATGAACATCTTCTGGCAAACTGTTTTTTGACGGATGACCATTTATGGCAATATTTTGTTGCCATTTATGGTGAAGAAAAAAATCTTTACTTTTTTCACCATTCTCAGCAATGCTTCATGGTATTTTTATTTCTTCAGTGATAATATAAGAGAAGACCTAAAATCAATTTGACCAATTTTATTTGCAAGTCTGTACATTCTCCATATATTTACAATAGAATCTACAGCATTTGTAAACAATGGCTACCATCATTTTTTTCTACGCACTCGAATTCTATAATTTCCAATATCATTGTCACAAGAATCAACACCATCTACATTTTTAGTATATTCTGGTATCATTAATGGATGAGTAGTAATGGCGTGTTTTCTTTCTTTTTGGCTGCATCTTTTCATATTTGATAATGGATATATGCCATAGTGGTTACTGGTAACTGTTACCGCTGTATTATCATTCCATGTACCAACTGCGAAATTTGTTTTTTCATCAAATGTGCCTCTATTCATTTTCTGCAATTCTTAGGAACTGTTTAATGGGTAATTAGGAAGTCTATTTTCACTGACAGTGCCAGTTACAAGCAAGTTTCTGTTAGGTTTACTTTTTTGGTTTCTCCCTGCAACTGGATTTTTGAACATCAATGTCTTTTTCAGTATGAAAATAAATCTCAAACATACCTGCTATATCGGTTGTACCTGTTGAAGAGGTCTCAGTTAGCAAATTTTCATCAATATCTTCTTCATCAGTAAGTTCATCAACTTTAGGTCGAATATAAGTTGCATCTACGGCAGTTGCTTGTGAAATATTATCTTCATTTTCTAAAATGCAATACAATTCTTCAAGTGTCAATGGATTTTCAAAATTCAACATTTTAACAAATTCTTACACTTCAATAAAACAAAATTAATACTTTTAAATATAATGAATGGGTATCACAAAACATACCACTTCACTAACATATGAAATTGACTGGGCACATGGTCATAGAACTGAACATTTAATAAAATAATAATTTCTATAAAAAAGTAAAATCAAAACAAGATGTAATGACTAACGAAAACGCTGAATCAATGTGATAAAATGATAGACAAAACAAAAATTTAATGATTCAAACATAAAACACTATAACACGGAATTGCAAAGTTACTATTTGTAATGTAAGAATAACATGTTGCATGCCTAGCATGTGATTCACTGCATAAGCCATCATCACACCATTATTTTTAACAACCAGTATTCATTATGTCTAAAAATAAATAATTTTCATGAAATAATGATAAAAGAAACCCTTAAATAAGTAAATAAAATAGAATTTTTTTTTTTTTAACAAGCATATAGCGATCATTATATACCTTATACAGGAGGAGTTAACGATCTCATAAAATACCAAATTGATATGCAAATAAACTCTCTAATTAAAATCCTATTACAAAGTAATTTTCTTTGTGATTACAACACCTAAGAAAATAAAGGCAATTGCACAAAGTGTGAAAAATCTCATAGAAATTAAAAAAAAACAAATGCTTATGAAAAGGTTTGTTTATGAACCATTGGTTGTTCATCAGTTAATGCCATACACTATATTTGATATTTATTTATTCAGAGTAAATTACATGTATATATAATTTATAAAAGCAGAAGTGCTTTTTGTACTTGTTCGCCTCCTACTATTATATAAATTTAATAGATAAAAGTAAAACAGAATGTTTACTTCAACTATGGCTTATTTCCAAACTTCTAAAATAAATCAATTTTTTTTTTTATTCAGTTACACTGACTTGATTTTATCCCTTTTAATTCTTTTTTGTTTCAGATATTTATTTTAATAATTTATTTTTTCATTAAAATTTGTCCTTATTTTTATGATGATTACTGATTTATATACCTTAAGCCTACATATATGCTCCTTTTGCCAATTTCTTTGGCTATTTCAGGTATTTTACACAGATATTCATTGTTAAGAACTTAGTGCATGTTTGTGATATATGATTTCTCTCGTTCCTTTTTTTTCATTAGTTTTTGACTGCAATGTTACAAAACAGTTTTCTAAACCTTGTCTCATGAAACCGTGCAGCAAGCCAAAACGTAACAGTATGATGATTATAATTTAATTAAAATTAGTGCAATCCATTCAAGAAAAAAACACTTCTCTTTACTTGTAATATAAAAATGAAGCAAAACTAATTTGTAATACAAAAATCGGAAACTTGCTGTAAAATGTTACCGCTATAACAAGCAAAACAGAAAAAAAACTTTACCTCAATGCACTTCTTCAATAACCAATAATCTGCTGTCTGTTGAATTATTGCCATCATTTTCCCCAAATTTATTACAATAAAGAAAGAAACTACTATTAAACAAAGAATGAAAACTTACTACAGGTAAAGTAGTACGAATATGCGTTTTCAAATGTTTATTTATAACACAATTTAATTGTACACAGAGGTAACATTAAATAGATACAATACACAGGATTATGCATAAAGATAACAATCCCATAATACTGAACACAGGTGGGTAATCCACCTCAATACCATTTTCTCACAATTGTCTGCGTTTTTCCATTTTTAATTACATGTTGAATACAATTTTTTCAAGCATTTGCATGTACTCTTATCTATTAACACCTTTTATCAATATATTTTTTACACCACTTAACTTAAATTTTGTATTACTATTTCCAATGTATGTTTTGACTTGTGCCCATTATCAATTCTATCAGGTTAAAATTGCAATGGTATGGAGGACGGCGCATCATGACACAATCTTTTGATTTTCAATTTCATCTACTTGATAATGAATATATATTTTATTTAATTGATTTTACTATTTTTGAAAAGTTTTACTTTTAAAATGTTCTTGGTATATGAAATTTTATTTAATTTTAACCACTCAGCAATTTCCAATTTTCAGTTCAAAGGGTTTAGAATTTTTTCAGTTTTCAGACAATGGTATGGCGCATATCCTTCAGCAACAATTTTTTAAACCACTGCATAAAATTGTCAACATTATTTCATCATTGGGAAGACGTAGATTCAAATACCCATAAACCACCATTCATTCATTCTTAATTCAGCAGTGATTTTTTCAATACGCTGATTCCAACACATATAAGAATCAAATATAATGCCTTAATACTTAGCACTATTTATTTTAATAGCAATGTATAGATCATTTAAATACGAAGCTAAGGGTTCAAAAAATGGTAGTGTCACTGTGTCATGCAAATGGAGGAAACCATTTTTTCATTTAACTGTTAGCTTATTTGCAAGGAACCACTGGACGATTGAAGGAAAATCAGAACTAACGTTATTAAACAGTGTTCCAACTTTAGCTGGGTAAAAAACAGCAACATTATCTCCAAAGGAAAGAATGTCCCTATTGCAGAATCTATCTGCAATTTGGTATATATCATTTATATACAGGATAAATAGTAATGGGCTGAGTACTGAGGTACTACTCCGTACTCTATTTTAATCTCAGAACTCACACATTCCAAAATTTTTATTTTTCAATATATATCTGTGAGATAACTTTCCAATAATTTATATGAGTTTCCCGAAATCCCAGTTTTTTCAACCTAACTAATAACATTGCATCATCTAGAGTATCAAAAGCCTTAGCAAAGTCAAGAAATGTATACATCATACATGGTCCAATACAATCAAGAGAGTTTTAATTATCTCTGCGGGTTTTACTAGGGCATCTTCTACAGATCTATTATGTCTAAACCCAAGTTGTCTGTCATTCAATACTTTTTTTTATTTATTTACAAATAAATGAAAGTTTTCTTTCTTTGAGAATAGTTTTAAATATCTTACTAATACAGATAATAGTGAAATCGGTCTGCAGTTAGCTATTTTTTTTTGTTATCTCCACTTATGTTTTTTTAATGCTTTCTGCACTGAACACCAAGATAAATTATTATTTCGTGCAATCGCTTTGGCCGATTGTTGATTATTAACAGAAATTTCTGCAATATTCCTTTTTCAAAAACTTCTTCTGTACTGGGCCAGCCAGGTTTTTAATAATCTAAAATGCTACCAGTGTGTAAAACTTTTTCTATTAAATTTGTGACTATGATCCTAAAAATTGTATGATTAGGATGCTGCACATTAAATGCATTAGATGTTCCTTTGTATGCTTTTATTTCTCCAAATAAAAAGTCTATCTCCTCTTTCTTGAACTGAGAAAACACTGTTTTTACTCAAAGAGTTTTTATTCGTAGATTATGAATTTTTAACAGTTAAAAAACAAAACCCACATTCTAATTCAAGTTAAACTTCTTTAATCAAAATTTAAAAAAAAATAGTTTTTAGTTTTGTAATTTAAACTCTTTTAAACTTACTAGTAGAAAAATAGCAAAAATTCATCTAAAAAATAACACTAATACAATTACATTTCAGTATTCATCAGCAAAATCAACAATGAAAATAAATTTTGAAAAATGTAACTTACGTTTGTTTAATTGTTGATCAGCTATTGACATTGCCAACTTATGAAATAAAAATTACTTTATTAAATTTTTTATGAAATAAAATTCTAATGTAAAAAAATAAGTAAAATAATTATTTAATTATTTCTAAATTCAAGTCTAAGTTTAATAAAAATAAGTAGTTTAAAAATGTTAATAGTTCATTTTTTCAATTTTTAATAACATAATGATATTTGTGGCTGCCATTTTGGTTTAAAGTCAAGAGTTTAATTTGGAAACTGTTTTGCTTGTCTTGCAAAGACCATTAAAACAATGTATTACATGATCATTTGCTCCATCAAAAGTTTTCAACTGCCCCTGCTACCTGTCCACCCTGAAGGCCGAATACTCTAAATTGAGGCTCACCGAGTTAACTTATCTTAACGAAGAAAATTTTCAAAGAGAAACTCAGGATACTTCAAATAAAACAATTAAAGGGGAGCATACATCCACAGTTCTAACTACCTGAAACAAACACACTGTTGGCTGCATTTTGGATTGGGCGATCAGAATTTGGTTTCTCGTCTCATCAAGCTCTTTAAAATGATATATCAAATGACCAAGGTCCCAATTGAAATTGTTGAGTTGTCCCCCACAATCCAAAAATCAAAGAATAAAATATACATTCTGGTTATTGATTTAAATTTGTGTTAGTTTTTTCTGCTAATTATTATTATGCTTCAGGAAGTAGCCCCCTTGGTATAAGGATGAATGCAGCAAACCGCATCCAACTATCTCAATTATAAAAGAAGTTAGAGGGGGAGTAAGTTACTTTTCAGCCACCTGATTGGTGTGTGTGTGTGTGTGTGTGTGTGTGTGTGTGCGTGTGTACACACACAGGATAATCCTGACATGTATCATTAATTGCCTTTTAGCTGATAGTTATAAGGTTTTTTCCTTAGGCCCACTTCTCCCAAATCATGTCACCTGATGGTATTTTATTGTATTTTTAAAATGTTATGTCTAAAACTGTTGCTTTTCTATAGCACTAATTTTTTTTTTATCAATACTAAAAACCAAAACAGTACTTTATCTTTTTTAATAGAAATAAGATTTTTCTGGAAAATCACTATTCATTTTTCAAACCAAAGAAGAAATGAAGATTACCATAAGTAAATGAATTATTGACTATTTTTACGAATAGTAATAAAAAATAATATTTTAATGAATATAAATGACTATTTTTACAAATAGCAGTAGAATAAATTATACCATGACTGGTTTCTCCAGGGGAGGAAGTAATGGAAAATATTATATACCAATTGAATAAAAAAAAATAAGCCAACACCAGCGACATAAAACTTGAAAATGTAATATCTAGGCAAGCATGGTTTCCACGTATTGCGAAAAATTGAGCTTTTAAAGAAATAATTCAAAATGAAAAAAAAAGGTTGTAGATAATGTGGAGGAAACATTTTACTGGAGTATAATCATATTTCTTTACAGTAATCACAATATAACACCAATCTTAATAAGATTGAAATAAATGATAAAATGGCAAAAAAAAAAACAGTCCGTCCTTACAACACAAGAAGGATTTGTCAGAACCTTTTTGGAATATGTAAGGCAGTAAAACTGAAGGTATGTAGCAGTCAAAACAACGATCAAAACTAATTGTAAATACTAAGCCATACCCAACTGCACCACAGTCAGGAAGTGGAAAAACTCTGGTGAGGGAAGCATCAAATACCAAAACCTTAGTAAGTACAAACTTGTTTTTTTTCTACTAAGTAGTTATATAATAAATAAGGCTCACTTTTATTTCTACTTATTTTTGGCGATGTTGTACCCTCAGTAGATGATGTTTTGGAGGGATCACATTCAATCTCATCCCTACAAGATTCACTAGTCATTTCCTCTTCTTCCTCAGAAGTAAATACTGCATCTGCATCTAAATCCATATCATTAATTTTCTCCTCTTTTACTTCTTCTGCATTACCAATAATCAGGGAGATTTGGTCATTGTCACCTACACATTCAATTACCAAACAACAATAAATAAACATTCTTTAACAAAACTTTTTTTGAGGAAAAAATAATAAATAAGAATATCTTATTGATACAATACACAGTTCCTGATATAAATGAAAAATATTTACTAGCTTCCATCTTTATATGTTTTAATTAAGATTATACCTGAAATCACAAATTCAGAATAAAATCGATCAGAATCTATTATTTTACTTTTAATTATAAGCTTAATTACAATTAGAACTCACTTTCTAGACATAGATAAATGAAATATTGTATTAAGTTATGGTAAAAAAAAGAAAGAAGTGTTAAAACTCAGAAATAATTTACTTGAGAGTAATTACTAAGGGAGAAAAAAAGAGTTGAAAAGATCCTAATCCAAGGAAGTTATAATAAAAATAAAGCACAGATTGGAAACTAATATATTTAAAGTTCGTTACATCAACATAATAAGTTCAAAATTATGGATTATTATGGCTATCAACATAAGTTCAAAAGGTAATCATCCAATCAAAAAAATAAAACAAAACTATTAAGACATGATAAGAGTGGTTGAGTAAATAAAATACTCAACCTTGGTAATGACTGTTAATTTTCTACTGTTTTATGGTATGGACATTCCACCACATCCTCAACCTACACACATCACATAGTTGAAATTTCTTATGTTCTGTTGTGTCTTAAGATATAGATTTGTAGACAAAAATATATTCTGGGTTTCATATTTCTTGCATACTAAACAACAATTTTGTGAAAAAAAATATATAACATCCATTTTTTATATATTTTTATCATTTATTCCTTTTGGGTAAGTGACAAGATACAGTAGGGTGTAAATTAATCTGAATGGAGATGTTATTTAATAAAAACTACCCTTTTCTTTACAAAAAATCATATCTGTACAATTTGTAAATAATATCTAGGAATTACCTTTATTCTTAATCACTTCAAGTACACAATTTAGCATAGATTAAACAAGGGTAATACACATTTTGATTTCTTCATCATGAAATCATACCAACATTATTGCTTTACGGAGGACAATTTTTGTGGTACAATTTTTTTTGAAGAGTCATTTTTTGACTACTATTCAACGATTTTCAATTGGGTTAGGTTTAGGGAGTTGCCTGGCCACGGGAGCACTTTAATAGTTTTATTCTTTAAAAAATTTTTCTACTTCTTTGGCAGTATGGAATGGCACCAAATCTTGTTGAAACACTTCACTGCCTTGTGGGAATTGTTTTGAATCCTTCCTTCAGAATCTTGATACTTCCCTAACTTTTTTACATATCACCTATTGGAACTGATGAACTAGGGCCTTCAAACATGAAACAACCCAAAAATCTTTTCTGGGAATTAACTAATTGTCAGATATGAGCCAGTGATGTATTTTCATCTGATGCTTTTCCAAAGTATGGGCTTTGTCCCTGAATATAAAAATGTGACTTGGAAAACGTTATATTTTTCCCGACTTCTTTGATCTAGTTAGCACACAAGACCTTTTTTTTGCACACTGCTGAGATTAAAAGCAGCTTTTTCCTAGCTGACGAGAGCTTTCCAGCCAGTGAAAATTTTTCTTTCCATCATGTGTATATCTGCTCCAATGCCAGCTGATTTAAATCCACAGCAGCTAATTTTGGATCAAGTTTACTTTTTCTCACCAACCAACCAATCCTGTGTTTTTCTTTTATGATCACATTTGCTTATCCTTTAAGTTGGAAAGGAACCAGTTTCTTTAAACTGTTTTAAAATACCATTCATTGTCCCTAGTCTAACACTACACTCAGAAGCTATTTGTCATTATGTCATTTAGATATGCTCAGAAAGAGAAACAATTTTTGAGCCCTTTCTTGGAGTTATGTCCATTTATTCAAGACACAGAACAACAATTACGAAGATATGATTCTGTAATAAAAAATGAAATAAATTCTCCCAAAACACAAAAATTATAACATGAAAATTGCTAATTAACCAAAGAACAGTAACCTCACATAACACAGACAACTTAAAGAATGGGCTGGTCAAATAGTGTAGCCACAACGTAGAAATAAACAAAAACTTCCCTGTGTTTGGATTAATTTGAATGCTACTGTATAATTCATTCTTCCTGGGTGATAATTACTTTCATTTCAATCAGTAGTGTCAGTAATTAAAAATAAAATTATTTATATTCAAATGGTTTTCAGGAGAAAGTAAAAAAATCTATTAACATTTTACCAAGCTGGCCTATTCAATGAAAACATTAATAAGTAACTTTTCTTTTTTCTACTCATACAGTCCACTGCCTAGGAGAGTTGCAAACAGAGAAGGGGTCTGTACAGTTTCAAACTGTTTAAGATTTATAGTGAGGAAGGTTAAGAAGGACTTTAATGTCAGGTAATCAAACTTTTTTAACATTAATCTTGGTGGTATTTTAAGTATAAAATATGGTCGTTAACTAAACATAAATGACACACAAGAATGATCAGCCATTTAAAGATTTCCTTTTGATAGAATAATACAAAAAGATTTGATCATATGATCAGTTCATTATAGCTGGAGGTTTTGAAATTAAGTCCTTATGAGTGCTGGCCATACCTGCTCCAACTGTCTAGAGAACTAATTACAGTATGATCCTTCTATCTTTCCACTTAAGAGGTGCACATGTAACCATTAATAAACAGTTTAGTTTACACCTTGTTTCAGTTTCTTTGATGTAACATTTCTTGAGTATCTAATCTGGATTTACTCAGTGTACTTCTGTTACCTAAATTTTCCTTTATAAAAGCTTTCGGATAAAGTTCATATTGATATAGTTGTCAACAGATAATGGAATATCTCTACCAGCTTCTCTTTCATTATTTTATTAACTGATTTTTCAGCATGGTCCTTGCCAGAACGTTCTGGATTGAAAGTTTTTTTATACAATTAAAAAAAAGAAATACATAACATATGGCTACTTCAATACATAGAGCAAACTATATGCAATCTTTTATTTCTGAAGCGAGTTTATATGTGTTAATCACATGTTCTACATAACAACAACCCATTAAATTTACATACTGAGATTATGAAAGTATGAAATATTGTTTGGCAGTGAAAAATGAAAAATTAAGCAGTATTTGACAGTAAAAAATGAAATTTAAGCAGTATTTGACAGTGAATAATGAAATACGATTTGAGTAGACAGCTGATAGTCACTAACCAAGCCCTGACTGAAATTGGACATTAATCATAGACAGGCAGAATGCAGATCAAGCTAGACAGAACTCAGAACATGCCAGATACAGTACAAAATGAGTAAGACAATGACTCACTGTCATTGTCATGACTCACTGGCAGCTGCCAGGGCTGCCCCCGGAGCATAGCTGCTCCATTGGCCCGTGATGTTTTGTCAGAACTTGATGGCTTGTCTTCCTATCTAGCAAACCCCTATTGAATAATAGTACAGCTACAAAAAGGTGATTATGGCCTCGTCTCGAATTCTTCCGAGCGACTATCACAGCTCTCATCGAAAGTTTTGAAAATCTTGCCTCAAGACCTAAGAAATAAATGTAGCAAAGAAACTGGCCACGGCCCGGATGCAACCGACCAGCTATGCTGAGGTGGTCAGGAGCAGATATGAAACCAGCCAATTCTCTAAGAAACCTAAGGATGCGTTTGTTAATAGGGCGGAGGGCTCGGCTAAGTCCGTAGTCAGTCTGACTTGAAAAAGGACTTCCAGGCTGCCCTTTGTAACAGCCAGAAGGGCCTGTGTATTAGGAATATAAAAGAGACCAGCAATGGTCTAATTGTGGTTGTTGAAAACAAGGAAATGGACTAGGTTATCAAGGACTCTCTTGCAGTGCAGAAACTTGAGGTCAAGGTAGAACCAAAGCGAGCCCGTGTCATACCTTACTATCGGTGTCCTTTGGTGGTTGGGTTACCCTTAACACACATCTCAGGAATAGTTGACCTGAGACTATAGAAGAAAAAACTACACTTACCTTCTTATTACATATCATTCTCTTTAAAGTAATAGCATATGGTGATTCGGCAAGTTAAGACAGAAAAAGTGAGCCTTAACAAGCAACTGGTGAACTTATCATTGCAAATCAGCTGGTTTCAAAGTCAAGAGTACTAAGGTTCAAATGCTAGTAAAAGCAATTACTTTTAAACAGTGTATATTAGTGTTCTTTGGTGGTTGGGTTTCACTTACCACATGTCTGGAATGGTTGAATTGTGACTACATAACTTTGCTTACCTTCATACATATCTTTCCCTTTACACAAATAGCATATGGTTGTTTTGCAGATTAGACAGTAAATGTGAACCTTGACAAACTAGTCTTGAAAATGTCATCGCAACTCCACTGGTTTCGAAGTCGAGAATTTATTTTCAAATGCTAGTAAAGGCAGTTGCTTTTATGCAGATTTGAATAATAGATCGTGGATTTATTCTTAGATTGTTGGCTTTCACTTGCAACACTTGTCTGGAATGGTGAAGTTTGTTGACAGTAGAGTACACTTCACTTACTTTCATACATATCATTCTCTTTAAAATAACAGCATATGGTTGTTCAGCAGGTTAGGTAGAAAAAGTGAGCCTTATCAAACTAATTATGAACTTGTCTTCACAAATCAGCTAGTTTGGAAGTAGAGAATTGTAACGTTGAAATTCTAGTAAAGGCAGTTTCTTTTATATAGATTTCAATTCTAGATTGATGATATCGATGTTCTTTCATAGCTGGGTTTCAGTTACCGCACTTTCTGGAATGATTGACCTGTGACAACGTAAGATTACACTTCATAAATATCGTTCTCGTTAAAGTAATTGCATAAGGTTGTTGTGCAGGTTAAAGAGAAAAAAATTACCCTTAACAATGTCCTGGTGAACTTTCCATTGGAAATCAACTGATTTTGAAGTCTACAGAAGGAAGTTTCAAAAGCTAGTAAAGGAAGTTTCTTTTATGCAAATTTGAATACTAGATCGTTGATATATCCTTTGTTTGTTGGGTTTCATTAACCAACAATCACAGGAATGTTTGACCTGCGACTATACAAAAGTACAGATCACTTACCTTCTTTCATATCATTCTGTTTAAAGTAATAGAATATGGAGCATCTGCAGGTTAGATAGAACAAGTGAACCTTAACAACATAGCGGTGAACTTGTCATTGCAAATCCGCTGCTTTAGAAATCGAGATTTCTAAGGTTCAAATGCTAGTAAAGGCAGTTACTTTTAAACAAATTTGAATACTAGATTGTGGATATCAGTGTTTTTTGGTGGTTGGGTTTCACTTACCACCCATCTCAGTAATGGTTGACCTGTGACAATACAAGAGTACACTACACTTACCTTTTTACATTTCATTCTGTTTAAAGTAATAGCATATGGAGGTTCTACAGGTTAGATTGAAAAGTGCGCCTTAACAACCTAATGGTTATCTTGTCATCGCAAATTATCTGCTTTCAAAGTTGAGAGTTCTAATGTTCATATGCTAGTAAAGGCAGTTACTTTTATACAAATTTGAATACTAGATTGTGGATATCGGTGTTCTTAAGTGGTTGTGTTTTGCTTACCTCACATGTCTGGAATTGTTGAAATGTGACTACGTAAGATTACACTTAACTTACCTTCATACATATCAGTCTCTTAACAATGTAGGTGTGAAATAGTCATCGCAAATCAGCTGTTTTCAACGTCGCAAGATCTAAATTTCAAACGTTAGTAAACGCATTTTCTTTCATGCAGATTTGAATACTAGATCGTGGATATCTTCATCGGTGGTTGGGTTTCACTTAGTACATATCTCAGGAATGGTTGACCTGAGACTATAGAAGAGGACACTTCACTCACCTGCATACATATGATTCTCTTTAAAGTAACAGCATATGGTTTTTCTGCTAATTAGACAGAAAAAGTGAGCCTTAATAACCTAGTGGTGAACTTGCCATCGCAAATCAGCTGGTTTCGATGTTGATTGTTCTATGGTTCAAATGCTAGTCAAGGCAGTTACTTTTATACAGATTTGAATACTAGATTGTGGATATCGGTGTTTGTTTGTTGTTGGGTTTCAATTAACCACATATATCACGAAAGGCAGACCTGAGACTGTAGAAGTCTACATTTCATTTAAATTTTTACATATTATCCTCTGAAGTTAGGTAAGAAAAATGTGAAGTAAAATAATAGGGCTGCAAAATAAGAGTTGTCTGCGTTGTTTATTTATCAATAAAACAAGTTAAATTAATGTACCTATTTCTGTAATATGCAAATTATTAACATGCAGCACTCTGTGCTTTTGTGTTCTATATACTTAAACTTACATACTAAAGTACAATAAGGAAAATACACTTGTGGATTGATTTAATTTACATCAGTCTCTGTTACTATGCACAAAGCATTCTATCTTCTATGTATACAAAAATCTGATGTGAACACTAGATGACATTCTTGTATGCCTATTAAATTACGTATATACATTTTTTCAAAATGAAATTACATAACATTTTATTACACTAATAACTTCTGATTTTTTCATATATTTTTTTGTTATTGATTATTTATTATGCAATTTTTTTTACGTTCAGAACTTAATAATTATTAATAAATCAATATATTTAAAAAAAAAAGTTAAAAAAAAGAAATGAAATTGGATTTGAACCAATGTGCCTTCTTCTTGTAAGATCCAAATATTTCATTAATAAAGTTTTATTTAGCTATAACTCTGGAATCAATGAAAATAAGTACCATGTATGATATATCGTTGAAAAGCTCTCAATGAGGGCTTATTATTGCAGTCAAGAAAAATCCCAAAATACAAATTTTTTGGATTTTGGGTTTTTTTGGTCAAGTTGATCGCAATGAAACAGGGAGGTGCACAACTAAGTGTTAGAACAGTTCTAAATCAAAAATTTTAACATTCTACGGCTAATCGTTTTTGAGTTATGCAAGATATGTACATACATATATATGAACAGACATCACGCCAAAACTAGTCAAAATGGATATTAATGTTGAAATCTGAAAACCAAAATTTTTCGCAATTACAATACTTCCTTGTAATTCATTAAAGGTAGTAGAAATGAATGTTTATTTGTTTGTTCGGAATGCGTTCCTATATAATTCAATTGATTCTGATGAAACTTTGGTGAGTTGTTGTGCGCATGTCTGTGAAGGTTTCTGAATTAGTTTGGACCCACTAGGTGGCGCTGGGGGTTTATTGTAAAAAATTATATTTAAGGTCTGATTTGGCTCATATTTAGAACATGTGTTACTTACATGGAAAGAAATACCTCTGCAAACGAAAATTGGAGCTAGATGGCGCTGGGGATGTGATATTTGGAAAAATTGCACTTATGGTCCGATCAGGCTCATTTTCAAAATATATATTAGTTACATGAAAAGAGATATTTTTGTGAAAAATGGACTTGCTACATGGCGTTGGGTTGGGATATTTATAAAAATTGTATTTATAGACCCATTTGACTCATCTTCAGAATATATACTAGTTACATGTAAAACAAAATTTTTGCAAAAACTATACCTACTAGGTGGTGCCAGTGTCAAGATATTTACGAAACAACAAACAAATATACAAACTGACTTTCTTCTTCTATATATATATTAAAGGCAATGTTCATATGCGTGTCCGCTACAGATTAAAAAACTACTGGACTGATTTACAGACAGCTTTTTGCAAAATGATCCACGTTGCTCAGAGAAGGTTTAAAGCTATTGAAATTCTTGATATGACCAGTAGAAAGAAATTTAGGGCTATTTTGAACAGACTAATGTGTTTAGAGAGTAGTTTGAATTAAATCCGAAAGGTACTGCTGTTTTGACAATTGTTTTTTTACATTCTGATTTTTATAAAGTGAAAGGTTCATTTTTGTGAACTTCTGTAATGCTGTTTTTAATGTTTTATCAACTTTCAATTGTGTTCATTTAATATATATATATATATATATATACACATACACATATGAACATGTATATATATATATAAATCTAACAATAGTGAAGCATTACTGGTCTGCTAATACTTTATAAAGAATTGTCAGATTGCAAATAATGGATTTTCAGAACAAAAGAGTTAATTTAATAAATCAATTTCTGTGGTTTTTATTTTCAATAAAACACAATCACACTATATTTAATTAAACAATTACATTATAATAACCATATTAAGAAGTGTATACTTATGATAGTTTGTTAAACACAAGTTTCAAAAGAAAACACGTTTCTATTTTTAATTATACATAGTTATATAAAATTTTAATAATAAAAAACATGAAAACTATTGAAACAAAATTTTTAACTGTAAACGTAATGATGGTTATATTTTTAATTTATTAGCTGTAAATGGAAAAGTTTGCCTTTTGCGGATCCAGTATTCTTTAAGATATATTGTCTTTGGATTCAATTCTGATTTCAACTTTTCTTTTCATGAAAATCTTAAAATTTTCATGATATCTGACAAAAATTTCCATGAATTTGACTATTAATTATATAACAGAAACTTATTCTAAGCTATAGGTTATTAAATTTTACAACTGTAAATTAATTTAATGAAGGAGGAAACAGTTAACAGAAAATTTGACTCTGGCAGAATGATATCCAGGTTATTATGTTTAAAACTTGCATCATTTTTGTACATCTGAAACTCTAAAAACTTCATCCATTACATTTAGAGTACATTTTAATTAATTTCATTTAATTTGAACTTAGTTATATTTAAACAAATTTCAATCCATTTTCAAAACTAGTATTTATAAAATAGCAAATACTTACTCAGTGATATTTTATGAACAATAAGCTAAGTTTTTTGTGATACATAACAATGAATATTATTTTTCGATAATTAACTTTCCAAGAAACTAAAATTTTAAAAATCCTGAGCTATTTTAAAAATTGCAAATTCAAAGAGGGAAAATTAAAAATTTTAAAACAAATTTATATAGAAGAAAATATATCTTTTGTGCTGTGGTAGAAACACAGTCAACTATGGAGGTCATATCAGTCTTTTATTGCTTATTAATAAATTCCTTGGGTGAATTATACAGCCTAAAATTGGGCAAAATAACACAGAAAAATTACAAAAGAATGAATAAAGAGTAACATGAGATTGCATGTACAATTTTTTTAGAATTTATTATTCAATTTATCATTTTACATGATTGTCATTATTTGATACATCAGAAGTTTTTACTTCGACTTCAGTATTCTTTTCTTCAGAAAGTTTGTCATTTTTTGATACACCAGAAGTTTTTACTTCGACTTCAGTATTCTTTTCTTCAGAAAGTTTGTCATTTTTTGATACATCAGAAGTTTTTACTTCGTCTTCAGTATTCTTTTCTTCAGAAAGTTTGTCATTTTTTGATACATCAGAAGTTTTTACTTCGTCTTCAGTATTCTTTTCTTCAGAAAGTTTGTCATTTTTTGATACATCAGAAGTTTTTACTTCGACTTCAGTATTCTTTTCTTCAGAAAGTTTAAAGATTTTGTCATTGTCGATGATAATCTTACTTTCATCATTTTTAACATTATTACTATTAATTTCTTCAACTTCCTTCTTTGAAAGTTCAGCAAGATTATATTTTTTTAATTGATAATAATCTGGTATTACAGAAATACAGCAAATATTTTTAATAATCTCAACTATAACAGTTTTTTTAGCCTGTCGTAAATCCACTTTATGTAATATATTTCTATCTTGTATTAGACGAGCCAAAGATTCTATTACTTCACTGCGTAATAAATTATCATTATAACGTTTGCTATAAATAAAAAAAAAAACCATAAACACGTGTTACAAATAACTTTATCAAAATTATTAAGATACACAGATTAAAATTTAAATAAAATATGTGCATGAAAATAACTTTATGAGTATTGCTCATAAAGGAACCCCTTTAGTCAGCATGAAAGAATGGTTTTTTGAAATCATTTCAATAGCTGAATATATGCTTTACAACAGCAAGTACAAGTAATAATATAATTATAATAAAAATTAATAACATAAAGAGTAATATTGTCATTACTTGTATTAATGCCATTCTGAAAATTCTCCCATTAATGCGCAACGATGTGTTTGTACAATTCTGTAGCAGAAATGTCAAGCAACATATTTCAGACTGAAATTATTTATTTCAGTAAATGCTTGAAGTATCTGCAGCATTTGATAATAATTAATTGCATGTTATTTTGCAAAGAAATACTCTCAATCAAATAATATTATTAACGATGTGAGTGGTAATAATGTTAATGATTTATATTAAGATATATTTTTGAACTTTTGTACATTACATTTTTGTACATCTTTGGTTCTGCATTCACTTTCATATTACGTGTAAATTCTATATCTATTTAATCTTTGAAACAATATCTTGAAACTTCCATGAATATATTTAAAACTATAGGCTGGACAAAGAAAAATTTTGGGCAGAAGTTACTTTATTTTTTGTTATGGGTAATGATAATTTAAAAAGTACAGATCAACGCAACAGAGGTGATTTTTATATTGCATAAATAAATTAAGTTATTTTCTTTCCTCCTTTGAAACAATAAAACATTTTTGTCTAAAAATTTTGTTTTTTTATCTTAAATACAATAGATAACTCAAAACCTATGCAAAGATGTTTTCTGCTCATTAAAGCAGAAAAAACTAAGAGTACAAACAAGATGCATATGTATGCATGCACGTGTTTGGTCTCAACACACATACAAATACACTCAGAGACTAATTCACTCATGTACATTTCATCAATTTAATTTAATAAGTTATTTAAGATTTTTTATTAACAAAAAATTTACATTTAAAAAATTTATAGTGTATAAATGAAAAATAAAAATTCAAGCCTATGAGCTAATATTGTTAATGCGGTAATGAATGGGCTATTTATAATTATTGCCAAATAAATCGATTTAAGTATACTACTATAAACTTATAGCGTTAAAAAATCTTAATACATTTTGAATTTTAAGTTACTGTTACTTTATTAAACATGAATAATTGTATTATTATTTTGTAATTTAATTTTTATTTTCACTCTCTCTCACTCTAAAATAATAAAAAGAAATCTCCAAACTAAAAATGAAATAATAGGAATTGATAATTTATATATAGTCAACTAATTTTGTTATGAGGGTATAACTACTGTAATGAGGGTATAAGTATATGTTAAATGGGATTGATACTTGTAAAAAAAAATTTTGATCACAATCTTTGTAAAAAAATCAGAAGTTTCAAAATCTTTTCAAGTTGTTTTACAAAAGTCTTTTTAAAGTACGGTATACATGATTTCATTCATTTTAAAGGGTGCTAATAAAGCATAGGAACCTTTGAATAACTTATCATCCATTAAATATACAAAAATTAAATTTAACAAATGCTTCTACATGAAATGATCTACCACTGTGAGAAATTCAAATGAGTTTGGAAACACTCCGTCAGCAAGTTATGGCTAGAGAAAGATTTTGCCCTGATTCCTGGGCAGAGTGAAATAAACCCCTACTGAAATTCTACGAACCCTAATTAAGATAAAATTGATGGTTCAAGTTTCAATCAATTTTCTCAGAATTAAATTCTTTACAAGTTTTCATGATAAATTTTACACTTTATCAGTCACTTAATAAAGTTTTTGTATTATAGACATAAAACGAGTGTTTTTAGACAATAAATTTTTCTGTTTTTTGTTGAACATTATAAAAATTATTGGGAATATTGTTCTGGAAGCTGTTTTTATCAACTTTTTAGGTTAAAAACAATAAGTTTACCTCTTAATCTGCTTTCCTAGAATTTCAGTACGGTTTTATTTCACTCTTTGCCCATGAATCAGGGCGAAATCTTTCACTAGCCATAACTTGCTAACAGAGGGTTTCTGGACCTGTGTTTTTTTCAATTATTTTTGCTAGCAGAATGAACTCAGAAGGTGCCGGTAACATTATGTGAATCACTCTGTATTTAAAAATGTTATTACATAATATTCAGGAAAAATATCTCTCGGTCATTTAAAAACAGTTAATGGTGTTGCACACAAACCAATCCAAGCAGTTTGTGTTACCCTGGGCTTGCTACAAAATGATCAGCACTGAGATGATTGAAATCATCCAGCAGACTGTTAAAAATCTATTTGTCATATTATGCTATTAAGCTGTGAAATCTCAAACTCAAAAAATTTACATGACAAATATCCAATAACTACCAAAGAAACTTAATAGTCTCCTGGATGACATACATACTACTGTCAACTTTTTCTATATACAGTCTTCAAACTTTCAGTCACAAAACCTTTTGAATTAAGTACCTGTAGTAAGTAGCAATCACACTAATATCATCTTGCACTCTGTCCATGGCAATAACACCCATTTTAACATAAGCAAAAATTATCATTTGCTTCACTTTTGATTGCTCGAGTCAACATTTATTTAGTCTCTCAGAGTGTTGACTCTTCCGAACACTGATTTGTGACTTCAGTTCAGGTTCAAAATCATATATCCATGATTCATAAATAGCAATTATTTGGTTCAAGAACTGTTCACCTTTCCTTTCATAATGTGAAAGCATTCTTGTGCAATTTCAAGACATGCCACGTTTTGCTATTCATTCAGTTGTTATGGTAGCCATCGTGCTGCGACCATTTTTTTTGTTGCAAATGTTCAGTTAAAAATGGCGTGTGTTGTAGTATTTTGTATTCCAGTTTTATTTTTGATTTCTTTCATTGCCATGCAACAACCTTCATTGATTACTGTGGCAACAATAGTGAAACTTGTATTTGTTAATATAAATAGGGGGTTGGTCAGAGCACGGCTCATCTGCTGTTCTCCTTCTTCTCTCCCTAACTGTTTATCCCAATGCTATTGTTATAGACATGTTTACATGTTCAGAACTAAACGAAGTGGCGCGATGTGATTGAAGGCCATACTAGAGATGCGGGGCAAAGGTTCATCCTATTTTTGCATGGGTTTTTATTTTGCGACCGATCGGACCTTGAAAAAAATAACCCTCGTATTATCAAGAACAGGGGATCTGTCAAGCCTTTAAAGTTTATTGCCCTACTTTAAGCCAAGACTGTAGTTCGCAGAGGAATTTTATGACAGAATAAAAATTTTAATGATAGAGTAATAAATTTGACAATGGTGAAACCTGTTTTACTGTTAATGTCTCTGTTATTGAGTTATAAGCATTCAAAGCTACAATGACAGAAAGATCGTATTAACAATAAAATGAGCTGCATGAACTTGCATTTTACATTCATAATAGATACAATAAAAAACTTTAAAAAATGCTGTAATATTGGTAATAATAAGCAATAACAAAAAATTAACAACATATCAGCAAATTAAACAGCTATATCAACTGATATTATTTTCTAAACAAAAATTACCTTCCAGTGTTAATATCAGCTAATATTATAACAAGTTCCAGTGTTACTTATCAGTTGTTAATTTATAACAATCTAGTTTGCATATTACATTAAAACAATGCAACTTATTAACTCCTCATTTCACCTTTTTACTTTAAATACTTGTAATGGTAAAATTAGAGAGTGCTAGTAAAAATTATGTTGTAGTTCATATTTGTTTTTTGGTGAAAGTTTTATTATTAGTCTCATAGTTCATTTATTTAGTTTTATTAAATATTAAATCTTCACATAACAATGCCTTCTTTAAGAGAAACCGTAAAAATAATTTTTGTTGATGATGTTCAGCTATGATGACAGAGTTCAGTCTTTATAAGAAGTATATGATTTATTTAATAATAGATCTGCAAACAGAGAATCAATTAGTAAATAGACTGTGATCAAGACAGTATCCAGAGATTTGAAGAAACCGGTACTGTACAGAATCATCCTTGCACCAGTAGACCAAGAACTGTCACAACTGATGCAAAGTCATTAGATGTATTGCAGACCTTTGTTGAAGACCCTCATTCATCAATTTGGAAAGCTGTTGTCGAACATGACATCAGTTATTTTTCAGTTCAAAACAATTCTTAAAACAAATATATTTCATCCCAATAAGCTACAGCTGGTGCAAGGATAATAAATATATAAATGTTTAAAATTGATATCTGTACTTTACAAGAAAACATACAGACAAAAATTCCCAGAATTCACAGACCAAAATTCCTTTAATCCAAAGTGCTTGGATTACCAGAATTTTAAAATTCTAAAAAGAAAATCAGCCACATACATGAGTGAAAATTTTCCGATTTTAGGAACCACCTTTGCAACAGGTAAAACATATGATAATAATATAATCGATTTTATCTATCCTAACAGTATTTGTTTCGGTTTCACCTGGCAGCTGATGAGCTGTGCATCTGCAGGGAGATCCAGTTGAATAAACACATGATATTCAACCGCCCAGCTCCTGCGGGGGGCCAGGACTCAGGCCACCCTGGAACTTAGAGGTCAAGGAAAAAATTGGCCAATCATAAGCAGCGAGTCAATGTGGCATGAGCCACATTGTCGGACCGTGTGGGAGTTCCATGATGCTGTTGCTTTGTTCAGCCAGCATCAGCAGTTTAAGGGATATAAGACTCCTACTGCTTGCTGTAGGAAGCTACCCTCGAGAAATGGCTGGGCATCGGTCAAATATAGCTCCAAGTGCTATAATATGGTGGACAGGTACTTGATGGCATTCAGCGACCTAGGCGTCGCAAATTGCTGTCCTTGACGGAATAAATTTTAATTCATTGACAAGTCATATATTTTAGTATGTTGACGGGGTGTGCCAACCCATTTTAGTAGTATATGACAAGTGAGCAGTGGGACATGGAAACAAGTGGTGTAAGGCACCATGCTTATTCTGTTCACACAGTTAGGTAAGCTCAGAAGCTAATTAGGATATTGTTTGCTAAACCGTTTTGAGGAACAGTAGTTGTTTGTGGTACGTACATTCATTCATGCTTTAGGGCGACCAAATGGAGTGGTGGTGGGAGATATGCCAGACCAACCAATATCCTAATAGTAGATTACCCATTCTAACACTGAAAATTAAAAACAAATACTACAGCCTAATTAACTGTCATGCCCCCATTAACCAAGACAACATTAATAAAGAAAACATGGAAAAATTTGGGAACAAATTTAAAAACATAATTAGAAGACTAAATTTAAAAAATACTTTAAAATAATACTGGGAGATTTTAATGCTCAAATAAGCAGAGAAAAAGAAAACTGGGAAACAGTTGGAAAATTCTCTGCACATAAGAATAATAATAAAACTCTGTGAAAAAGAAGTCCCGAAAATGACAACCAGATTTAAAAAAACATTCAAAAAACTAACAACTTGGAAATCACTAAATTACATGCCAGGGAAATTTTATATAGATCATGTAAGAATCTCTTCTAAATAATTAACAGATAACCAAAACAATAAAGATCCTGACTCGGATTACTACTACCTTTCACAAATCAAAATTAAATTATTCCCTAATTCTAAAAGAAAAGCTATAAAACCACTACTAATTCAGTACAACATTCAGAAGTTAAATTCAATGAAACAGAGAAGGAACTTATTGAAGAGTTTGAAAAACTTGAAGCTAAAGACTGGAATGAAATAACAAAACAAATATAAAAGAAAAGTTTAAAAGTAATTGGCAAAAATAAAAACACATATGATGGAACGATAACTGTGATAAAGTACCTCTGGAAAAAGTGAGCAACTCCAAATAAAAAAATGAAACAAACTTTAAAACTCCCAGAAGTTTGCATCCAAAACCTTTAGACAAATGAGATTTAAAAAAAGAACAGGTAAAACAATTGGAAATGAACTTGCTGAAAAATAATACAAGAAATTTTTACCAAACATTTAAAACTAAAATTAAAGGTTACCAATTGTACAACACGTTTTAAAAATTAAAATGGTAAACTAAAATTAAATAACCAAGAAAACCTTAAAACAGTTGTGAAGAACTTTGATACACTATTAAATTGCTCAGAAACCAAAGAACTATTTAATTTTGAAAAACCTAACCATGTAATAGAAGACACACTATCTCTGAATGAAAATAAAATCAAAGAAATAATACAACAATTAAAGAATAATAAAGCTTATGAAGAGGACAACATAAGAGCAAAATTCTAAAAATCAATTTCCCCAAGTTAGTAAACAAGATTAAAACTGTTTGTGAAGAAACTGGCTAACGGAAAAAATTGCAGAGGAACTGAATAATGCACTAATACACCCACTTCACAAAAAAGGGGAGTAAAACAAACTCCAATAACTAAAGAGGAATATCACTTTGTACAGTTCCTTACAAAATTTTAAATAAAGCATTACAAAAAAGAATAATTGACAAGGTTGAGAATTATTTAGGAGAGAATCAGGGTGGTTTTCACTCAGAAAGATCCTGTACTCAACAAATTCTAAATTTAAAAACTATCTTAAATTATTTTAACAAAAATGGTAAAAAATATTTTGCAGTTTTTATAGATTTTAAAAAAGCCTATGATTCCATACACTGCGAATCATTATTTACAGTATTAAAAGAAGACTAGTAAATGTAATTTACTCACTAAAGAATCTGAAATATATTTAGAGAAGTTATTTTACTACAGAAACCACTAATCCCACCAATAATAGAAGAGAAGTTATCACTTTTGTAATAATAGGCCCCAAATAGATAGTTGGTTCATTACAATTATACAGAGTAGTATTACTTAAACTTAGATATTATAAACATAACAAGATATTATTGGCATAATTTGCAGCTAAATTTGAAAAAAAATTGTGAGAAAGGCATTAAGTTTAGGTTAGGTTTAATTTTTCCACAATTGTCTAAGTTTAATATATCATTTACATATTCCCACATTTTTTTAATGATGTTAAGGAACAACATGAATCTTTTAGTTAAGTTAAGTGATACTTACTTATAAGCAATACCGTAAGTAGTTGGTTCACATTTAAAATGTTTTTCAAATAATTTTTCACATTCTTTTTTAATATCGTCCAGATATGCCTTACAGGTGATTTCAATTGGCAACAATCGCATAACATATCTTGATATTTGCTTATGTGTTTTATAAACATCATTTGTAACAGAGTTCACAAGTTCAATTGGTTCAGGCAACTAAAAAATGAAACATATAAATTAATTAGATATTTAGAGTTAATGAATTTAAATACTTGATATATGATTCAGTTGGCTGATGAATTGTTTTTATACAATTCCTTCAAATACTTAAAACAATATAGTGATACTCCTTATTTTAAACACCTACATAATTTTAAATTAGAAAAGCTCTACCACTACAACTGATTAACTTTATTACATTCAAATTAAATGGCTGTGAGTTATCAAACAATCTACTACTAGAAGACTGAAGCTGGGAAGCATCAACTCTCTACTAGATTTTCCATTAAATTTTTACACAGCTAGATAATATATGAGATAGCATATATTATGCTTGAACATTTACATCGTTCAAATAATTTTATAAAAAGTAGACACCATTAGCGTAAATCATCTAGCATTTCTTTGTTTCACATTCAAAATATATTTCTCCTATATGGTTACTTTTTTCTCTGCATTTATATACAACATATACATTCATAAAAACTTACTGAAGAATACTATTATAATTTTATTGTTACTATTAAATAAAATTTATTAAAATAAATAATACAATTTTTCTAAAAAAAAAACCTTGAAACAATCTACACTATATGATAAACTTACTTCTAAGCCAAGTTAAGTCAACAAGGCATTTTGAATATGGCAATATTTAACAGAAGAGATACAAGAGATCACACCCAGTGCAGCCTAAGTACAACTGTAAGATAATATTCAAACATGCCCAGATCCCTAACCACAGCAGTCAAACACATTTCTCTGAATGTAATGATGTTCACTACAGAGCTAGTTCCAGTGATGAACAGAATGTCATCTATCTTTACAGCTGAATATCACCTGCAGTACAACGGTTTTATTATGGTGATATGTATCAATAACAGTATATTCCACCTCCTAACTCAATCTGATAAGGGATTTTATTTTTCTTGAGAATGACTATGTCGTTTATGGGAAAGACTTATAAACTGTGTAAGGTTGCCTTCAACCGCTATGGTTATAGTATCTAATAATATATATATATATATATATATATAATAAAACTGATATGATAAAATATTTTTAATCTTAAAAACAAATGAAGTTATCCAAGATAAAAATATTTGAAACAGGGGAAATATTCAGATTAAAAAATACAATTTAATTCAAAGATCATCTAATACATGAGAGCTAAATTAATACAAAATATCTCAACATAAGAGAAATGAATAATTGTTCTAAAGATTAAAATATGTTTTTAATTGGTAGTGGGTTCCACTCAAAATATGAATTCCTACATCAATTGTTATTTATATCATATGTTAATATTGATAAGATATATCTTTAAAAGACATTATTAAGGTATCATGGTTGATGGTAGTGGAGGTGAATGAACAATGTTTTATATTTAACATTAAATTTTATATTTGAAATGTACTTTCAAAAATTTGGAAATAAATAATCTTAAAGCTAGCATGGATTTATTTTTTAATTAATTAATTAAGAGTAATTAGGGTGTTTTTTCATCAGAATATCATCAGCATTGAAAATATCATCCACATTATTGTCATTCACATCACATCATCTTCGCATACTTACATAAAAAATCTGTATCGTCACAAAGTTCAAATTCTTCCCTTTATTGGAGCTGAAATCTCGTAAAAAGTACTGTCAATACAAATCATTTTTCCATTTTAAAATACACTGATTCAGAAATAGAAAAAAAATTCATGAACAAAACAAAACAAAACAAAGTGGTGTTTACAAAGAATTATTTTACAAGCCAATGTCATATATGACTGGGGCAATGAAAGGTTATACAAAAACAGGTACAACACAAAGATGATTTCTATTTGTATCTCAATTTAAATATTTTGTAACTCAATTATTACTTAATTAGAATTCAAGTTAAATCAATTAATAATGCATTTTTTTTTAGTAAGAGAACAACTGCCTTTTTTGAAAATTAGTAATTTAAAAATTTTGTACTCCTTATTTTTAATTAGAGTATACAGATATATGAAAAAAAATATCAAATTATTATATACATACCGTAGTTTTAATAAAAATACAATTATTTGCACCAGAATCAATAACTTGGAATCTACGCTCCTTTATATTTTTATTGGTTGTTTTCAAAGATTCAACTTCTTTCTTTAATTCATCTTCAATTTCTGTTTCATCAACCGCCTCATCCTTATCATCATCAAACTAGAATAAATGCCTAAATATTATTTTTTAAAACACAAATCAGACAAAAAGTTATGTAGAACAAAAGTTAGATAAAGAACAGCATAGAAATAACTAGTACTTAAAAGTCTTCAGATTCAACCTGACTATTATTTTAGCTACATTTGAATATTTTATCAGCTCTATTGAGAAAATGTTACTGTAGAAGAAAATTTTTAATTTAATTTTAAATAAATATGTGAGAAGATCTTTTTAGAAGGGCTGGTAATTTATTAAAAATAGTAATGGAAGCATAAGGTCCTTTCTAATTCATCAAAGTACTGTGTTTAATTGCAAGAAAACATTCTTGCTGTGTGGTTTGACTGAAATAGATATTACTTTTTAGAAGTGGCTGTAGTTTTATGCAAAAGTTTCATATTTGTAAGTATAAATGCAAGGATAACTTTGACTTAACATTGTCTGTGCGAATCATATTTATGGACGCATTTATTGTTGCATCCTAGAAACTCCTTGTGACATTTTGAGAAAAATCAAGAGACGATATAATGATTCAGATGGGAATATGTTAGGCATAATAAATACTTCATATTAATGTTTAATTAAGCTGTTTCAAAACATCTTATGTCCTGCAATCATACACTAATTCCATTGTACATTCATTAGAATTAATTAATGTTCAATCTATACATTAAAGTACAGTTAATGTTTCAATTCATTGCTGTAGAATAACTCTGACTTGCTACTGATGTAAAAAAATATGACACCTTGGCATGTCCACCTGTGCTTCTATAAATATGACTGCAATTATAATAAAAATATACTGTGTCCTATAATTCAAATTTGCAATGCATAAAATTAAATGATACAAGTTAAAATATTTGTTTTAAATACGTAAAACTAGCGACAATGCAGTTGAAATAATACTCATTTTAATCATGATGCTAATTAACTGCTCTTTGTAACAAGGCTAATTATAATGAATTCCTTATATTTTTAATGTGTGATTTTGACATAAGTAGATTTAAAAAACGAATAACGCGCATCTTCAATATTGATTTCTAAATAGTGCAACATTACTTTAAATCACCTATTGTTTATAATATTAAATAAAATTCATTTTTTGGTATTTTTTTTCTGATAAACATAATTTTCTATTTTTTTTTTAATAAAAATTGTGTATTTTTTGATGGTTTACATATATAAATTTATAAAAGAAATTGGGGTTTTATAAAATTTTTCTCAGATTTAAAGCAATTACATTTTTTATTTATTTATAATTTCTCACTGGTGCTTGTATGTATTAGGCAATTTCCAACCCTAAAATTTCATCGTTAATGGTTTTGAAAAATTCCAATGTTTTGAAAAATGTAACGTTGACCACAGTCAGAAAAACTTGAACGTTTATTATTAGTAAATCAATAACTACAGAAAAAAGCAATGAGTAATATGATTGATGATAAATATGAAAATAAGGTGCTGTTTAATGAAATAGTATATAATTGCAAACAGAGTTTGGAAAAGTAGGTTTTATATCATAAAGAAAAGATATATTTAATATAATTAAATTTTAAAAATAAACTATTTTTAAATTACATTTTTTAATATATTTTTTAAATGGGTTTATTAGATCCTTTTACCCGAACTGCGTAAAAGGGTAACTTACCTAAATAATTAATAAATAATGAATTAAACAATTAGATAATTATTGGATGAACAAAACAATATATTTTATTTATAAAATAATAAATTATAATCTAATCTAATAATATATTTTAATACATATTTTTTAGATCAATTAAATAATAGTAAATAATTCAGTAAATTATTAGTAGATAATTTTATAAAAGTAATAAAATATATGAAAAATAAATATTAATTTTTTGGGGAAACTGCTACTAGATCTTCTTTGACATCTTCTCTTTATGATGTAAAACCTATATTTTCAAACTCTTCATTTGCAATTCTTTATTACATCATTACAATTACTTTACTATAATACAAAATATCATTTGTTTGTTACCTTCTTTTATATTTTAATCCAGAATTTAAAAAAACCTTTAATGGTAGTGTTCTCAAAAAAAAATTTATTCCAATCTAAGCCTAAATTGCCTACATGCAGGAAGATCTCATTCACGTTTAGAATTTTATTTTTTCTCTGACCATCTACCAAGAAGTGTTCTATGTTTAAGAAAATATAGAAATTAAATAATTAATTTAAACATTTATTGCAGTAGTTTTAATTTAAAAAATTGATTCAATTATGAAGGCTAATAACACGTTAAAAACTATATCATAATAGTAGTAATTCAAGTAATAATCTATTTATAAATGATTTTTTAAATGTTATTTTGGTACTTACGTATTAACGCCACCGCAGCTACAGCTTTATTTAAAAACAAAGTAGTCAATCGGATTTCGGTGGAAAATGAACAGTCTCTTTATTAATTTTAATAAATGGTTATTTATATTTATTTATTTTATAAATATAATTTAACCACACTTAACCTACGCTCGCTAACCTTGACTAATTAACACCGTAATTTTTTGAGTATTTATTTAATAAATTCAGTAATTATTGCAATTATTTATTATTTAAATCAAGACACTCCTGTTAATTAGTCAAGGTTAGCAAGAGTAGGTTAAGTTTGGTAAATAAATAAATAATAAATAAATATAAATAACCATTTATTAAAATTAATAAAGAGACTGTTTTGAATCTATGTTAAACTCTATATCGGCCCATTTTCCACCGAAATCCGATTGACTACTTTGTTTTTAAATAAAGCTGTAGCTGCGATGACATTAATATGTAAGTACCATTATTTTTATATTATCAACTCTAATTACTTTAAAAACAGTAATCATTAAGCAAATATTAATTGTAAAGTATTAATAAATAGTAATAATTAAACACTGAATCTAGCACCTTTTATTCTGTTGAAATAATGTTACTTTGCTGCTGACACCTTGGGTAGATCAGAATCTGCTCATAATTTGTTACTAATAAAAAGATTAACAATTTTTTGACTGTTACATAGTTTGCAAGAGGGATATGCAGCAAAATTTTAAGTTATGATAAAGTATCACAATTATCTGAAACTTGTAAATAGTTCCTCTCTAAGTGTGACAAAGAGATAATATTCAAAGTCGACTATTTATTACTAATCAAGAACCAACAAATATTGTTGTGAATGATCCATGCTCTGGAAGACAGTTAACGTCAAAAAATGACAACAATGTTGAGCAAATCAGAGACTTTTGGAGTTTTTGTCTACAGTACAGATTGTAAGTCAATATGTTTACAGAGAAATTCTTGAAAGACTGCGGAAAAGAGTTATTCATGTGAGCCCAGCCATCAAAGACAACTGGATGCTGCATCATGACAATGCACCTTGCTTGCATTCTCAATTAGTGAGTTTTTAGCAAAGAAAGACATTCCTGTAGTTTCTCAACCATCTTACTCAACTGACTTGAGGCCCTGCGATTTTTTCCTGTTCCCGACTCTAAAAATCATCTCAAAGAACACCATTTTGGAAAGTAAAAAACATTAAAAAAATTTAACCAACCATCTGAAGGATATTCCAATTTCTGAATTCCAACACTGCTATGAAGAGTGAGAAAACCGTTTGAAGCGTTGTGTAGGAACTATTTCGAAGGTGATAAGAGTCCACGTACAATTGGATTGTAAATAAAAAGGTTTTCTGAACCAGTCTCATTAATTTATTTTCAGACCTCATATGTGCTATCTTTAAATTTTAAAAGCAATCAAAGAATAAATTTAAAATAAAGTGTAATTTTTCTGTCCAATAGAAATCTGTTTTGAATTACCAGTCACTATCTCATATAACAAACTTCACTCACCTGCATCAATTAAGAAAAAGTTTGATACTTTTAACAGTGCATTTAAAGAGTTTTGAGAGAGCTTTACTGCTGATTCAGATCAGGGTATGAGAGAGACGTTTAAATGGCATTTGGAGTTAATAATGTTATGCAGTAAGAAAAGATAATTTTGTTCACTATAGGCTGATAAAGCAAATTCAAGAACAAAGTTTAGTGAAATTAAAGTGAAAATACATCAAACGATTAAAAATATGAATAAATTATCGAAGTGATAGAATTATATATTAACCAATATATGGTAAATTATTAACAAGGAGGTGAAAAAATCCTCTAGGTAATTCTATTCCATTGTAAAAAATGATTCTTGAACTGAATTCTTATCTAGGGTGGCAGACTGTTCAATTTTTTTTGTAAATGTAGTAATAAACGCAATTTCTGATAGTTCAAGCAGAGCTGATTCCTTCTGTTGCTAATTATGAGCGATTTGAATTTGCCTAGCAAAATTTGTGTTCTGATGTTTTGTGAGCAGCTTTTTCCATAAAGAATAAAAGTTCTGTAGCATCATTAATATAAAATGTACTCTCCTTAATATAATGTAATGCTGATGCAATTCTGCTGTCAGATTTGGCATTTACATTGAACTTAGCAGATGATTCACTAAAACTGAAGGAAACTGTTTAATATTCAAACTGCCTCTAAACTCTTTGATATTGAGATGTATTCTATGAATACTGTTTGCTAACAATAAGAAAAGAGGTTTCAAGAGTCGGAAAAGCACTGGGTTGAATAGATTATGCTATCAGATAATTACCCACTTATTGCAAGTCTGAGGGTCAACACTCCAGGATCATATAATTCAGTTGCATTTACAGCTTCATAATGTTCATATGATCAGCCTTTTTTGTGGAATGGATGTAAGTTTACATTATCACAGTTTACTGTTTTATTGGCAGATAGTGAATCCTTGTAGGGGTTTTTGTATGACCACAGTGTTTTACCAAAATCTTAATAAACGTTGGATTGTTAAAATTAAATGATATTAAATAAAGAAAGGAAAGTGTTTTATTGTCACAAAATAATTAATCAAGTCGATTTTCAACAGAAAACAGTTAAAAATGTGTGACAAAACAACCTCACAAAATAAAAATACTTGGTTTTCCATCACAATTTAACTAAAACACAGGTTTGTTGATTTTTTTTTTTTTGCATTTTAAATTACAGTAAAACAAGATTATTTTGCAAGATTGTATAATCCGCATCACGATTATTGTATAACAAGAATGGCATATCTTCTTGTGAATGTGTAGACTGGAGTTCATACCTTCGTGAAGTTAGTGAGTATAGTGTATTATGAGTCTTTAGTGATTGGTGATGGGGGAGTAACTGTAGACATAGATGAAACAAAAATTGCGAAATGGTTGATAGTAACTGTATCATTGGAGGTATTTATCACTGTGGCAGTAAAAAAGTTTCTTTGCACCAGTTCCAACACACAAAAATTAAATTTTATTAGTGATAATCAAACAGTACATTTTTCCTGGCATTACAATCATTATGAGTGTTGAGGTCTTATAATTGTTTGTGGCTCAAAATTTACAACCATTTTGTAAACTTTGCCTCTGGGCATGGGACTCATATGCAAATGATAGAAAGAAAGTTCAGGCAAGTATGTCTAGGCAGTGGCAACTAACCCACCGGGTTGGTCTAGTAGTTAACACGTCTTCCCAAATCAACTGATTTGGAAGTCGAGAGTTACAGCGTTCAAGTCCTAGTAAAGCCAGTTATTTTTACACGGATTTGAATACTAGATCGTGGATACCGGTGTTCTTTGGTGGTTGGGTTTCAATTAACCACACATCTCAGGAATGGTCGAACTGAGAATGTACAAGACTACACTTCATTTACACTCATACATATCATCCTCATTCATCCTCTGAAGAATTATCTAAACGGTAGTTACCAGAGGCTAAACAGGAAAAAGAAAGAAAGGCAGTGGCAACTAGTAGCTAAACTTAGTGGGGCTGCTGCTCCAGAACATTTTTTCTGGTCCTTTTCAAGACCATGGTTAAAGTTTTCTGTTTTCACATTCAAGAATATGGTACACCGTTTTTAAGCACAATGTGAATTCCATTTTCAGTTTAATCGAATAAATAATAAAATGTCAATACAGACAATTTTTTTAGTATTATTAGATAACTTAATAAAAGTTCGCTTAAAAACATTATAGTCCAATGCTGCTTAATTTAAATTTCGATGTACACAGAAACAAATACATAATTAGTTTTTACTAACCTACTACCTTCTCTTTCACCGTTCCAGTGTGACTTTGGACAGATTTGGCAATCAAAGAGCCCTTGCTTTCTGCCACCTTCTGATCATTACTGAAAAAACAACTAAACTACTTTCATATTCCTACCACAAACTAAACTAGAAAAGGAAACGAACAAGAACATTCCATACATACACACGTAGTAAAAAATATCAGCACACCAGGGTTGTAACTGCGGGAGTGACAATGTTCTCTCTCCCTTGCAGCCTCATGTGCAGTTTCTTATGTGCACATGCGCACAACAGTCAAACACCATGACACTGGAACTGTGAAGCGCACGCTCCATACAAAGATTTTTGTATATTTTTCATAAACTGGGGATGGGTACTGACATTAAGCTAAAGGATTATATATAGTACAAGCATAAAGAAAGAATTAAAAGAAAAGAGAACTCATTATATTAAATGTTATCGATAATATCAAGTGGAAATAGGGGGTGCTGCAGTTCTACAGTGCCAGTACGCGATCCACCACTGTGTCTAGGTACGGTTACTAAAAGGATCACTTAGTTGGCCACCTGGCTGAATTCATGTTTCATTAACTCAATCCTGATTACAAATTGCAAATTTAAGCCTTGTTAAAAGCAATAGGGCACATTTACAATGGTTCTGATCAGCAGCAGCCAGACACACTGCCTCTGATAAGCTATTCTGAATCTTCTGAAGACAATTTAGTTATACTGTTTATTTATTTTTTATGGCTTAAAATAAATATTTTTATTGTCCCTACTTGGTTTAGATCAAGATATTTCAAAACAAAAGAGTTTAAGAGCGGGAAAAATCATACACAATTACCACTTTGAAATATAATTTACACCCTAATTTTATGGAAAATAAACAAAGTATAATAATCCAAACAGAGAATTTTTTCCAACTGTTGACCTGTATATGTAGTTGAGATCAATTTGATGAATATCATTTAATCACAAATTAACACAAAACAATTTTTTTATATACATAATTTTTTCATGACTAACAAAAAGGGCGGCTTTTTTATGTCTATCAACATAATAGATTTAGAAGTTTAATGAGAAACCAAATATTTATTAAAATTTTCTACAACTGATTGATGTAGCCTAGTAGTTATTTATTATGATAATTACAGATTTACTCTATTAGATATATAAAACTCAATTTTTTTAATAAGAAATTAATCTGGTAACATGCAAAAAATACAGTCTGATCAAGATTTAACTCAGAACCTTTGGATTAAGTCACACTGTTGGTTTCTCAAACAAATAATCTTGGATTTGATTCTATGCAAGGATATGAATTTTCTATAATTTGCCATCACTGTAATAATCACCCGTCATCTGGGAACCTGCCTATTCAGTGTGAAATAATTATTTTCTTCCTTCATCTTAAGCAAACATCCTTAGGGATCCTCTAGGGTTGTCAAGAAATTTCTTAATGATAGGATTAAAAAAATTCAATTACCTGTTCTTCCCCATACAATTTATCAGCATAATCATTTAGAATATTATATGCTTCTCTGATACATTCTTTTTCTTTGGCATTACAAGTGCACAAAAATCCTCGCATACCTGTTTCTAAAACATGCTTTCTTCTTCGTTTATTCGCATTATAACTGCTGTTACCGCACTTTCTCTTACCCATGTTTCACTGCAACTGTGTGTGACTATTAGTATAATTCTTAACTATGTTTCACATAAACAAAAGTACACATAACCTTACTACAGCGATATTTAATTCTGACAACAGTGCTGCACCTAACTTACGGCCTATGGAATCGTTAAAATTCAAATAAATGGATTGAAAATTGCCGAAATTCAATGCGATATAACAAAACTCAAGACGTGGTTATAAGAAAACTGATTTTTAACAGTGTTTATAAATGTTTTTAATAAAGTATATGAAAATAAATGTGTTATTACATGCTTCAGTTTATTATAATTCCTGTAACTATTGTGAATATTATAGTATGCATTAACAAAAATTTTGTAGACTGTCATTCTGCAGTACTAATTTAAATTTATACAAAAAATAAATTAATAAATTTTAATTATTGTCATTATTTTTGTTTTGTTTATAGTTTACTTTCTTATTCACAAAAAAATGTTGTCTTCTATAAATTTGAATTTGCGAACTTATAATTATTTTCAATGTTTGTTTTATGTATTGTAGTTATGTACATTTATATGTTGCCTTATAACGTTTCAAATGTTTATTAAATATTTAAGTATCCTTTCTTTTCAAACAAATGTTCATGCTATTACGTTAAAAGTTTTTAAATGTGAACTTCATATAATCAAATGTTAGGATTTTGCCTAAAATTACATACTCGTCTTTACATACATCCTTAACAGGTACGCGTTATATCTTTATTTTTTGGTTTGATTTTCTTACTGCCTTTTTTTTTTACTTCTTTCTTGTATGAAGTAAAGGAAGTATTTTGATCGCGAAAAATTTTGGTTTTTAGATTTCAACGGAAATATCAATCTTGACCAGCCCTGGTCAGGGATCAGGGCAGCCCTGGTTAGGGATGTAGGATGTAGAGGGTATACTGAAATGAAACGACTAGCACTAGTTAGGGAATCTTGGAGAGCTGCATCAAACTAGTCAAATGACTGAAGACAAAAAAAAAAAAAGACCAGCCCTGAATCCATTTTGACTAACTTCGGCGTGACTTCTGTACATACGTACGTATGTATCTCGCAAATTCAAAAACGATTAGCCAAAAATGTTGAAATTTTGGATTTAGGCCTGTTGTAACATCTAGTTGTGCAACTCCCCTTTTGATTGCAATCGACTGAACCAAGTGTCCAAAAAAGCCCAAAATTCCCAAAAATTTGGATTTTGGACTTTTTCTTAACTGCAGTAATAAGCTCTGATTTAGAGATTCTCAACGATATATCATAAGTAGTAATTATTTTCATTTGGTCCAAAGTTAGAGCCAAATAATATTTAATTAATGAAATATTTGAATTCTTCAAGGGGAAGGCACATTGGTTTGAATCACACGTCATCTCCTTTTTTTTATTTAAATATATTAATATATTTAATTATTAACCTCTGATTGTAAAGAAAATTACGATAATTCAATAACAATAAAAAAAAAAAAATGAAAAATATCACAAGTTATTTAATTAAAAAGGCATTATTGCATAAGTGTATATGTAATAGATTAGGTGAAACTTCTGATTATTTAATATTAATTGAAAATTATAATTTAGATTTGTATTATTTTTTTTATTTTCTAGTTTAATTTATTTAATTATTCTGGAATTTCTGTTTAATTTTACCTACATTAAAGTTAACTACAGAGTGACTGAAAAATAGACCCTCACAAGAACAACACACACTGAGGCATATATGCCTGACCTTTAATAAATTGCAAAAAATTCTTATTTTTTAGTTCATTACTGCTCTGATATTGTCGGACAAAATATCTCCCTAAGATGGAGTTGATCATTTCTTTTATTTGTTTTTGTTGAGAATCATGTAATCGCTCTTTGGTTTGATATAACTCTTCTGATCTTAATTTGTGTACTTGTTCTCTAGTTTTCAAATTTTCTCTTTTTTTTATATTTATCATCTCTTAATTTTTTTATTCTTTCTTTGGTTTTAACATTTTTTTCCTCTTCATATTCATATTCTTGTGGTTTTTTGAGATATATTTCTTCATGTTATCTTTCTTTTTCCTGTATGATTGTTTCTTTTTCATTTTTAATTATTTACCAAGTAATCCAATAATAAAAACTGATTATTTTACACTGTAAGGTCAAAATTAACATATGCAACCAGTATACAGGAGTTCTTTAAACAGAATAGACTAATTATTATTAACTTTTATTACACAGAAATCTGAAACTTTTGTAAATCAACAACTCACAAAGATATGAATAATACTGATGTAGTAATAAAGTAACTTTTACCCTATTTATTTGATGTTAATTAAAACTAATATTTCAGCAATTCTGTAACTGTCTACTTTATTAAAGAATTGGAGGATCGTATCTCACTTTCAAATGAAATAATTTTAAATGAAGTGTAGCAAAAAATGCGTATATGTATTTAACAGGTGTACAAGGAAGTCATGTTACATCAACATCAAATTTTTGTTTATAAGGTTTTAAGGATTCAAGGTACTTATTTGTTTTAACCCCCATCTTCTTCTCATTTTTTCATGTAAAATGAACATGTTTTATAATAATTGATGAATAAAACATTAGAGAAATATTGTAGTAACCCTATAACTCAATAAAAATAATCCAATAATATATTAAAGAAAACACACTAAAATGCTCTTTCAAACCAATCATTTTAAACCTTCTACATATTAAAAATATAAGGATTATTGCTTATGATTATAATCTAGTAACTTAACCTACACTCTTTGCTCGCTAACCTTGACTAAATTAACAGTAATGTTTTGATTATTTAAATAATAAATAATTGCAATAATTACTATTACAATAATTACAGCAAATGACTTTCTCTTAAAATAACTTTCATAGAAGCAACATTTTATTTGCTGTGCTGGCTGTTTCACTGACTTGTTGCAACCAGCAATCATCTTGTAGCAGCACTATGAAGTCAGTTATAATCTACTGGTATTCTAATCTGTTACCAGCAAATTAGAATAACCGTTCATTATTCTAATGAATAAAATAAAACATCATTTTATTAGATGTTATTGTTTTCTTTTCAGAGAAAAACTAGTAGATTAAATTTATTAGATTATATTTACAATTTCTCTGCAAATATCTCCAATTATCCCCTGATTTGAAAGAATTCTGCCTCTATTTTTTCTTTTTGAAAATGAGGACGTATCTATTTCTATCACCGTTCCTGGACCACCTACCTTTTTTGTGTTTTTTAATAAAATGTACCTCTCAGGTGCATTTTCCAATCTGTTATTGCTTCATTTGACATTAAACTATGCTTGCTTTGTTCTGTAATCTTGACTAATTAACCTTGACTAATATGTTTAAAATACACCAGTATAATACGGCATGTTAGTGTGTTTTCTGTAATGTTGTATTAATCAGTTATAAAACATGCTATACTAAGTAATTTTTTTTTTTGTCTTCAGTCATTTGACTGGTTTGATGCAGCTCTCCAAGATTCCCTATCTAGTGCTAGTCGTTTCATTTCAGTATACCCTCTACATCCTACATCCCTAACAATTTGTTTTACACATTCCAAACGTGGCTTGCCTAGACAATTTTTTCCTTTTACTTGTCCTTCCAATATTAAAGCGACTATTCCAGGATGCCTTAGTATGTGTCCTATAAGTCTGTCTCTTCTTTTAACTATATTTTTCCAAATGCTTCTTTCTTCATCTATTTGCTGCACACCTCTTCATTTGTCACTTTATCCACTTATCTGATTTTTAACATTCTCCTATACCATCACATTTCAAAAGCTTCTTTCTTCATAAAGTAATTTTTATGTGAAAAAATGCAAAAATGGGGGACATAAAATGAAAAAGTACCGAATACAAATTAAGTGATATATAAAAAACCTGTTGAGTGATATTTTTAGAAAATTATATTTTTCAAATTAGTCTTGTGATATTTCTGGATACTACAACAGCAAAATTTTTTTTTTTTGTCTTCAGTCATTTGACTGGTTTGATGCAGCTCTCCAAGATTCCCTATCTAGTGCTAGTCATTTCATTTCAGTATACCCCCTACATCCTACATCCCTAACAATTTGTTTTACATATTCCAAACGTGGCCTGCCTACACAATTTTTTCCTTCTACCTGTCCTTCCAATATTAAAGCGACTATTCCAGGATGCCTTAGTATGTGGCCTATAAGTCTGTCTCTTCTTTTAACTATACTTTTCCAAATGCTTCTTTCTTCATCTATTTGCCGCAATACCTCTTAATTTGTCACTTTATCCACCCATCTGATTTTTAACATTCTCCTATAGCACTGCATTTCAAAAGCTTCTAATCTTTTCTTCTCAGATACTCCGATTCTCCAAGCTTCACTTCCATATAAAGCGACATATACTTTCAAACATTTTTTCCTGACATTTAAATTAATTTTTGATGTAAACAAATTATATTTCTGACTTAAGGCTCATTTCGCTTGCGCTATTTGGCATTTTATATCGCTCCTGCTTTGTCCATCTTTAGTAATTCTACTTCCCATATATAAGAAAATTCTTCTACCTCCATAGTCTTTTCTCCTCCTATTTTCACATTCAGTGGTCCATCTTTGTTATTTCAAATACATTTCATTATTTTTCGTTTTGTTCCTGTTTATTTTCATGTGATAGTTCTTGCGTAGGACTTCATCTATGCCATTCATTGTTTCTTCTAAATCCTTTTTACTCTCGGCTAGAATTACTATATCATCAGCAAATCGTAGCATCTTTATCTTTTCACCTTGTACTGTTACTCCGAATCTAAATTCTTCTTTAACTTCATTAACTGCTAGTTCTATGTAAAGATTAAAAAGTAACGGGGATAGGGAACATCCTTGTTGGACTCCCTTTCTTATTACAGCAAAAATATATGTATATATTTTTTATCCTAATGCTTTCTGTATAAACAAATGAAGTTTGGCGCTGATTCTTAAATAATTGAAGTTATAAATTGATGTTATTATCAATTTTTTATTATGTTGAATATAATTTTGTACGTATAGATCAAATGCTTAATGTACTTGAAGTATTAAATGAATTATTTATATATTATTAAATGTTTATTATAATTGATTTATGAACTGGAACTGTTACAGAATGCGATTGTACAAGAATAATGCGACTGACTGGCACCGAACAAGAATGACGACTAAATGACTGTGGACTTAAATAATATTGCTGGAGCCGCTGCTTCGTCAGGAGCTCAGGATATCCGAAAGGAGCCGTATGAAGTATCAGGAGCTGAGTGATGTCGTCGAGTGCATCCGAAAGGAGCCGTTCGTTGAATTGCCAGCAGCCGAATGCATACGAAAGTAGCCGAGTGTACTGTAAATATCCGAATGAATCCGACCAAAGTCGAAGATATTTAAGTTTAAAAATTCTATTAAATACATTAAAGCTCCAACATTTAAACCATAATAACAAAATATAAATATGTAGAGTATTTAAAAATTAAAGAAACCCAAGTCCGAATATACTGCCCGCCAACAATCATATGACATATGAATTAAAGTGTAATGAATGATAGCATGAATCATATTTTTTTTTTACAAATGAGTTTACTAAAAGGTACAATCTATATAAATAAAAATGTTAAAAATCTTAAATCTCCGAAAGTTCTTTACTGATTGCTTTGAAATTTTGATACAACATTACATTTGAATATGCGCGTGTTTTTATATACCTACTATATATACACCAAAGATGTCACACCTGTAATAGGTAAAAACATGGTTTTTTGAAAAACAGCGCTATGTTGGATGTAAAAGCAACACACGTTATAATAAATACGATTCCATTTCAATGTTTCCGATATGTGTGTCCGCTATAAACTAAAAAAAAACTACTGGACCAATTTAAAGGGAGAAAGGAAAGTCGGAAAAGGAAAAAAAGTAAAGGGAAGAAGGTAATACTCATTTTTTTTATTCATTAACAAAACTATGAAACAAGAAACGGATTTTGGTTTTTTTATTTCTATAAGTAAGCTTACTGTTCAATTTAGTTGAAACTGATAGGTTTTCTTTTTAAAAAAAAGATTTGGTTTGAATTGGATCAATATTACTGTGTGAAATACTTGAAAAGAAATTATTAGATTCTTCTGCTTCCTAAACAGGGAATGGGATAACGGAAGTTAGGCTTTTTTTATAATTTTGGTGAATTTATTTGACCTTATTTATTTTCGAATAAGCTTTCACTTTTGATAACTGCCCACGTAGTTTTAAGTTTATGTTTGAATAAGATATTAAATTCTCATAATATAATCTTTTAGCGGTACGTATAAATTTAACGTAAGTAAATTTGTAATTTTAAAATATTTCCGTAAGTTATCAGACAAATTATATTTAATTATTTTCTGTAGCTTTCTTAGCGTAAAACTACATTTTATAATTCCTTCAGTAATACACACATTTATCTTCTTACTAAAAGGCAAACTAGAATAAAGCTTTCTAAATGTTTAGAACATTTATTAGAAAATTTCCTCAATAATTAAAAAAATTATTTACGTTAACAAAAATTTTAATTTTTCATCAAAAATAATTTTATTATTACTTTCTCAATATGTTTCTGACAACAAGATTCTCAGATCTTTAATTTTACCAAAAAAATAATTATCGTCTCACCGCACATTTTTATTAATAAACAACGTTTTTGCACTTTTATAATTACGGTCTGAAAACAGTAATCTGCACAAAAGAATTGAAAATTATTTTTATAAAAATACCGTTTATACAAATACCCAAACTCCTTTAAATTCTAGTCGGTTGGAAGATCGAAATGTTTAAACCTGCAAACTCAAACTTAGTTAATAGTTCATAGGTCAGAAGAAAAAAATTGTATAGAAAGTTAACATTAAAATCGCTACACACCGGTATTAAATTTATTAGAAATTTTAAGAAGAGTTTCCGTCAGTTTATGTAGAAAAGTTTTAGAAGAATCAGAAGAAAATCTAAAAATTACCATCAGTATCAACTATAGTAGAGCACTGAATTTTGCAGGATTTGAAATAAATTTCTTTCGTGAACGTACGATAACTTTGAGCTTTATTAAAAAGGTAGTCTTTTTAATTAAGACGGAAGGGAAATTAAGACCTCATTTTTATGAACGGCTGTATAGAAACCCTCGCTCAGCTTGAAATTACCATGCTCAGAAATGGCTTCTGTGTTGACCAACCAATGTTCTGAAAAACATGCAAAATCTGTTGACTCTTTGGAAAAAAATCTCAATCTTTTCTGTCTTTTTTAGGCACTGAATATGGGAAATCTTAATGTTACTACGGTTAAAATTTTGTAAGGATGAGGAATCGGCGTTTGATATTTAAAAAAAAAATTAAGGCTTCTTTTGCTGTATCCAGCAGAATAATAACTCCCTTATTTCCTCTTATTGTCGACGTAGCTTGTTATAAAATGTTGCGATCTCGGCGACTGGCATACTTTGTTCATGTTATTTATATATATATATATATATATATATATATATATATATATATATATATATATGTATATACTGTTTCTTATTTACTACCTTATATCAAGGCCAGTCCTAGCGTTTTTGCCGCCGTAGGTAAAGCCAAAATATGCCGCCCTCCAAGTTTCAAAAAAACTTAAAAAAAAAAAATCAGAATTATAAAAAAACCATGCTAACCAGAAAAAATTACATTTTCATCGGCTAACGACAACGAACTTACAAACAAACTATTACCTACATTTTCAGAGAATATTTTAATATAATTGTAAAATAGTAAACAAAACCAGTACAATAATATTATTTTCTAGATTCAAGTGATCGAAATCTATTTTTGTGGGTGTGTTTATTTTTTTTGCGCTCTAGTTTTGGAGATTTTGCCGCCGTAGGCAGTCGCCTACCGCCGGCCCCGCTTATTTACTGAATGTAAAGTTATACGTTCTGAAGCAGGTCCTTGTCCTACCTATATTCATCTCCATTATCTTATTTTTCAGGTTAAACCTTCGAGTTCTTCACTTCACACATTTTCTTTTAGTTCATCTATAAATTTTAATCATTTTGAGCTTCCCTTTCTTACACCTTCCGTCGATCCTTTTCCACTCATAATATGTTCCTCGTTACCTTTACACATATATCTTTTACGTGGAACGGAATTTTACATACACGTATATGGTTGAAATCTTTCTTAAATATTCATTTGAGCAAAATTTCATTATTAGAAAAAATGACACAAATGTGTAATTCTTGAAAAAGATTTCATTTTTAAAAATTATGAACTCGCATGAGGGCCAGATTCCCCCCCCCGCCCCATTGGTAACAGTATTCTTATTGATTACCTAGAACGGAAACCTCAATCAATTATGAAAACTATTTTACAAAAAAAAATGTAGATATACGAGAATAAAAAAAATTCTTAGAAATTTTCAGAGAGAATTTCATTAAAATTCATGTAGTCAAGTACATACGTAAGGGATACTTTTTACGAATTGTTGTTACATTTGATCGTGCAGGAACTTTTACGACATTGTGGAAGGAAATATATCATTAAAAAAATCGGAAAATGGTCAATTATGGAAATATTCAAATTAAAAAGATATTCTTTTAATTTTGTACTTTATTTAAATAATTATAATCATATTTATTTATAAATGTTTTTTTAAACATAAAACATTTTAATTAATTAATTCTTTTTGTATGCTTTAAAATATGTTATATATCTGTAAAAACAAATTAATATTTTATATATTAATTGTTTAATTATATAACACAAACAACATTAACACAAACAATAATAGTGTATTTACATTATAAACATATTATTTTAATTGTTAAGGACATTCAGTTTATTTATTTATTTACACAAACATTTTATTGTATTGTATTTATACTGTAATTATTATTTAGTAATACTAATAATAAAAATAATAATAATAATAATTCATTGGACAAAATCCAACCCCACCTTCTAGTAATTACATCTATTGACACGTCCGGGGCGGGTAACGACATGATACTTCTGTGCTTTTACTTATGTCGGCCAACGGGGCAATGTCATTGCTCAGGAGTTCTCCTGTAGGGTATGGCGATCCCGAGCTGTTCGCGGTTGTGGTTCCTCGGTTTCTCTGCTTGAACCGGGGTCGGGAGACGTGATCGTCATCTGTTTTTGCCATTATTTGGCGGAGTGCGGACGAAGAGTGCTTAGATAAGCACTCTTCTCGGTGGTGGAGATGGGGTTGAGTGATCTGATGTGAGCTTGTTCTGCCGAAGGCTTGCGCCGCTCAACGTGAGTCAGTCACTTCGTTCCTTGGCACAGATTTTCCCACGAGTAAGGGTACCCGGAGCTCTTACTGCTTCGTGCGAGCCCTGGGATGTCGGTGTAGCGGGTTAGGCAGTACCTGACTCCTCGGCCCGGGTTAAATCTGTGGGAGGTGGCTGACAGGGGGACCTAGGCAGGTTCAGTGATACGGGTCATGTCCAACCGTCACTCCACCTGCACCTTGCGACCTATTGATTAGCGTCACCTTCATTCACAGAAACTACAACTTCCACGATTTCTGTGGTGAGGGTTCGCACAAAAACCCTCATCCAGGATAGATTTTGTCTTTACTAAGATCAGTCCTTTTCTGATTGCTCGATGGATCGCAGAAACTGCAGGAAGACCTGTTAAGGAAACAAGGAACTGTTTGTTGAAACTGTCAACAACCTACGATCGTCACGGCTACTCAAAGCCAAGATTGGACTTTTAAACGCTGAGGTTGTACGGTACGCTAAATACCTCCAGGGGAGTGTATGCAGTAATTTACTGAACTGCACAGAAGATGAAATTGTACAGGAACTCTATAGGCAAGTAATCGTTGCATGTCGGCGAGTGAACACAACACAAAATGAAGAAGTTGTACTTCCGCGCCGCATGTCCTGAAATTTCTGAAGTTCGCGAAAAATAAAGACACAGGGTTTCTTAGAATGGTTGGTTGTTATTCATTTATCCTGATTCCATTGCGTTGTTTTGAATGTCAGAAATTCGGATTACATCGGCACGATGAGGAAACATATTTGTCCTTGTTATGACGCACTACATCTGGATGACCCATACAGGGATACGCTGGTCTGTATCAGTTACCATAGGCATCACTCTGCGAAATTGTGCCATTTATAAGGAGGAAGTTGAAATCCAGGAGGTAAAGACCATTCAAGGTCAGATACTTAAAAGATAGAAAAATCGTGCTCAGCAGGTCACCAAAGGGCGTGTCTTATGCTCAGGTTAATGCAGCTCCTTCAGTTACCATTAAACCAAAGGATTTAATCAGAATTGGCAACAGGTCTAGTGAACATGGTCGAATGTATCATTAATATCAAATTGAAAAGAAAACCGATTAGGAAACTAGTCCAAAGCGTTTCAGAAAAAAGCAGTTGTTTCCAAACAAAAATTGTTATGCGACTGAGGAATGAACCTTTGACCAATCAAAATGTAAGAAAAGTGGAGCTAAACCGCAAAAGTCTGAACATAATATACCGACAGTAAAAGTTGAAATAGAGAAAATCCCCATTCAAGGAATCAGCAAAGAAGACAACATGATGACAGTTGGAAAAGAGACTGATGGACAAGCATCAATGGTGCCCATGAAAGCTCCGAGGCCTCTAAAAGATAGGGCGAACTTTCTCTAAAATGTTTGCGGTATTAGCTGCCGCAGATATTTTAGCAGGGAGTGCATCAAGCTTAGCCTCTGATGCAATGCTCACTGTAACATCTATGCCAGCATTATCTGATATTGGCAGCAAGATATGCTGCAAGATTTACTGCAAAAGACTGAAAGATTCCATGTCCAAAGCCTTAGACATCCTGGAAACAGAGGTGGAAGCTGGAGAAAAAAAAGATATCCTAAGGGTAAACCTAGGCGCTAGATTATTGATTATCAAATTTTTTGCTCACCTCCCACATTGAGAAAGAAAAATTTTCTAGCGCTCTCCAAATTTTTAAACTTACCATCTGTTGACAATAAATGCTGTTTTTAAGATGCGCTCTTAAAAACAGCAATTGCAATTACTGTTTTTAAACATGGCATATCCTATTTCTGAGTTGAAATTTACATTTTAAATGACAGCAATTAAAACGCTTATTTAATCATATTTGGAAGTATTTCTATTAAAATTGCTTTCTCTTTAAAAAAATTGGCCTTTTCTCTTTAAAGAGGAATATTTTGGTTCAGGAAAATTGTAGAGACTTACAAAAAACAAAATTAAAGCTAACGTCTTAAGGTTTTATACGATTTTAATGCAGTTTACTGAAAAAATTTTTTCCCCAATGTGCTTGATGAAACATGAAGAAAAACTTTCAAATCTTTAAAAGTTTTCTTCTCACTGAATTTTTATTTTTAATTTGACGATTTTTAAAATCTGAAGTATACTGTCAAAAAGTAGAGTATTCAGCTTTACTTCTCTTTTTTATCTGTCTCTCTAAGCCTCTTGGTTGCAAAGTTAAAGTAGTTTGAATGCAATAATTTTTTATCATAAAATATAGATGTCTCTTCAATTTTTTGTAATAGTGTATTAGGTATTTAATTTTAGTTTAAAATATCAGGAAAACATAATTTTTGCCTTTTTTTTTTAATCGGCCCTCAGCTTCCTAGACAGCCTGAATAACTTAATTTTCTGTGGGCTTTCTACTGCCCCCCTGAAGGCCTTCAGCGCCCACAAAGGGGTGTTATCGTCCACTTTGAGAAGTTTTTATAAGTTGTAGTTTTTATAAGTTTTTTGATGAGTTTTCATTACGGATGAGTTTTTAAGAATTGTGTGATTATTATATTCGTTTTGACAGGTATGATATTTCTTCAGAAATGGGTGTATGTTTTCAGGGCCTTATATACTGTCATCATTTTGTATTCCTTTTTTTGGGAAATTAATATACTATGACAAGTCTATTTCTGGATGATCTGTCTGACAAGACTAGTCTTCTGACTAGGTCGCAAGATATTTTATCAGGGAGGAAAAGAATTCTTACTTTTTTGTTTGGGAAAAGCGATAATGACCATAGCAGTCGATGTCTGCAATCCAAAAAATAAAAATTAACTACATAAAATCATCCAAATAAATAATCTAAACTATTATTACACATTTATAATATAATATAGTAATGTGTTTTTTTTAATTTTATTTTTAACACTTATTATATATTATTATTTTTTAAGATAAAATAATCAAGCATTTTTAACATATATAATTATATATATATATATATTTAATAAAAAATATCTACTAACCACGTTTAACATTATTTTTAAGACATGTATTATCCATTATTTTTAAAATGTTTGTAGAATTAGTGAAGCAAGCTTCTCTATTATTATACATTAGTATGACATTTAAACATAAATAAACACAGAATATTTTAATTCATATTTTTATTATCGTATCATTCTTATTATAATAATTTTTTTTTGTAACTTATTTAATCTCTGAATGAGCAAACTTATTAGCTATACTACAATAATAATTTTTAATAATAAAATATATATAAATAGTTAGGGTCAGATTAAGAAAGAGGCTCACATGTACTGTTATCAAAATTATTTTTTTAATTTCATCCTCCCCTCCATGTCACACAATTCTCCTACATGTACATACATATACAGGGTATATATACAATGAATAAGTGTCTTATTTTATATATATATGTGTGTGTGTGTGTGTAAAATATGTTTCTGTTTTTGTAATGAGTGTCAAAATTACTTCTCAGTAATTTGTTCTCTTAAATTGTTACATTTGTTTTTAATCAGTTATTAAAATTGTATTTTTGAGAGTTGTTCAATAATAGGGAAACACACTAGTGAATTAGTAAACACCCTCGCCTCATTTAATATCACATTCTAGATTTCTATATTAATTGATCAGATACATAAATAATAAATAAAAATTATATATAAATATCTTTGATCTATTAAAATGTTAGACGTTAAAATTAATGAGCCACTGAAGCAAAAAGTGAAAAATTTGGTTTAGTTGTGAAATATATATCTTTTCTTAAATTTTTGTTGACATGTAATAAGAACTTATATTAAGCTCACTAGCATAACAATTTTATAAAATATCTTATTGTATAATATCAAAAATAAGATCTCTTTTGATCACATCTATCTAATCTCAAATTTATAACACCAATTATTTCATCTGTGCTACAACTTTATAACTAATTAAAAACCTTTATAATTAATTTGGTGTTGATAAGTTTAATATATATATATATATATATATATATATATATATGAAGTAATATTAAACTGTTAATGAAATGTGTTTTTACTTTTTTTTAGTTAATCGTGTAACAATTTTTTTTTATTAATCATTTGTGCATATACGTATAATTTTTCAAAAGTGTACCTCAGAAAATTAAATGATTAACAAATATGGCAAAAACAGATTTATTATTACAGATTTTATTAGTCTATTTACACTAATAATTATTAATTAGACATTAATTAATAATTAATTGAGATAATTATCTCAATTCACAATATATGCAGTGAAAATTATTTTATATTAGATGATATATATTATTTCTAATTTGATGGCTTTCCTATGAGATTATCCTTATGAAGTATCTTGACATAAATTTAAAACAAGATTTTGAGTCCAAAATAATTTATGGGATTTGGGTTCAAACTATTATTATGGTCCTATACATAGCCATATTCTTTATAAGTCATCTAACTCAAATAATCACAAAATACTACTGAATAAATTAAATGTGTATAAGAATTTGTGTTTTACAGTTTAATAATGATTAAATTGAAACAGATATTTATTATAAACGTTTGTTTTTAACACTACAATACTTAATAATTCTCATCAGTCACTAACACATTTCAACATTTATTTTAACATACCTATTAGTTATGTAGTCAAGAGAATAAAAAAAAAATTAAGAAAAAAGTTACTTACAAAAGAAAAATATCCTCATAAAAAAGGTTTAAAAACTGATTTCATCAGTTATTTTGCTAACAGTGTCTACATGATAAACACACCAATTAATCGAATCATTGATTGATTCATCATTATCTGGTAAAGATAAATCCATGGATTTGGAAAGTGCTTTTTATGTAAACTGGTAAATATGCACCTAGCTTGCTGTTAATTTGGTGTATTTATCAGTGATTTTTTTTTATTCATCAATAAAATACAACTACAATTTTTCTGAAGCTGTATTTTCCAGTTAGCAAAATCAAACTTTCAGCAGAGTGGAATAAGATAAAATAATATGAATGACATATATAGACATATATTAGAGTGATAAGAAGCCCTCAGGTTAATAAATCTAAGTCATATAAAAGAAAACATATCTATACTTTATATGACTAAAAGGATTACTAATTAAACTAATAGACAGTAAAAAGGTTTGTTTTTAATAACAATTATTAATAAAATAATTCATAAGTTCTTGTCACACAGTGACACATTTCAGTTCTATTACTTCATTGTTATCGTTCGATTTTACATATATATATATGTAAAATCACAATTTTTGTGATTCCACTACAAGATACTTGAAACAACTCAGGTAAATCAATAGACATATCAATTAGTTGATATACAAACATCCCAGGTTTTATTCTTGGTTTTGACTCCGCTACCTTTATTAATCACTATTACAATTTGGTGTGAATTTAATGGGATGCGACTTGATTAGTCACTATTTCAATTTTACACACACAGGTAAAACTACTGTAATTTCAAAAACTTAAAACTTTTGTAATATTTTAATATTACATAATTAATAAATTATGTAAATATCCATGTATTACTATATATACATATGATAATTAAAATAATAGATTGGATCAAAGAAAATGAAGTATATAAAATAAATTGGGAATGATTGGTCCACCAAACTTGCTCTGGTACTTTGTTAAATTTATACAGAAAAGCTTAACTAAATGCACAAGAGACTGTTTTCATTTGTACACCTCTTCTTCACAAGAGGTATACCTTTTCTGAAGAAATATCAACAGTATATTAAAGTCTGTTTATCTGATTTTTTTTTTTGAAGTACTATCTTTTAAAAATCTGGTATAAAACAAAAAAAAAACCATAGAGAGCTATAATAAAAAATAATCTGTGTTTAGATTTGATGATGGAATTCTCAGGTTACAAGAATCTTTTTTTTGAAAATATTTTAATCTGACCCTATCTACAATTATTCATTAACATAGTTTTTATTATTGGTTATACATTTTCCTTTTTGTAAAATAATACTCAATTTTATAATACAAATAGATATTTAATCAATTTATAATATCAAATTAAAAAATATAACAGTTACATATACTTTCATTTCACTATGATAAATACTTTATTACTAATCATAACAACTAAGCTTTAATATTATCTAATTCATGAAAAATTAGTTTTATAGGTTCTTCTTAAGTATTAAATATGTTTCAGTACTTTTACATTATCATAGTACAAATTTTTAATTTTTTGGTATATAAAAAACTAAAAAAAAAAAAAAAATTTTATTAGCTTTTAAATTTTTTATGATTAAAAATTATTTTAAAGTGTAAAAATTTTGATGTTTATTTTTAACAAATTTTACTAAATTTTTGGCACTATTTTTAAGTATGGAAAATGCTCAATTTTTCAACATTTTTTTGTTGTACTACTTTTTGATTAAGATTTTTGATAATCTTTTTTTTTAGATGAGTAAAAGTTTCATGGTGTCCAACCAAGTTTGAGATTTAATATCTCTTAACTTTTATATCAGAAAAAAAAGAACCAATCTCCTTAATCTCTATTCTTCTTTATGGGAGTGAATCTTGAAAAATGTTTAAAAAAAAGACACAAATGATACTAACAGAATATATAGAAATAATCGCTTCATTCATGTAGAGAGAATGGATAAGCAGGTGGAACAAGTCTAGGATTTAATCCCTGAAGATGTGATGAGCAATCTCCCTCATACATAAGTTACCATACAAAATTTCTTGATTGAAGGTCAAACAATTCCTTTGATAAAAAAACAATACACACACACACACACACACACACACACACACACACACACACACACACACACACACACACACACACACACACACACACACACACACACACACACACACACACACACACACACACACACACACACACACACACAGAGAGAGAGAGAGAATAATAAATTTCTTTGGAATCAATCAGTTATTATTGAGTAACGAATGAGTATTTTTTTAAATGAAATGAAAAATAAAATTTTAACATATTAGGTTCATAAGAAAATTATATCATGCTTTTTATAATTACTGCATTAAAATAATAATTTATATTTAAAATATTCACGTTTTAATTGACATACTGAACTAAATTTGTTAAATATAGAGTTTTTTAAAACTTATGTTATAATACTTTCAGGCACTCCTGTGGCCATAAATGTACCATTTCAATAATTGAAAGTGTTAAGATGTAAGTTTTAGAACAATTATTTCATACATTTGGTTGCATATAATGTTTAAAAAGTTTTTGATAAAATTATATTCACTTTATTAAAACATATTAATTAGAGATATTATGATGGTTAATTTGTTTAAAATATCTGCAAAATGGGTAGTAATCCCATAAGTAAATAAACAAATATCAAATAATTTATGAGATTTAAACAACCTTTTAGAATAATTTTTATAATAATGGATTCATGTCCAATTAAATATTCTGTGAAGTTGCAAGAAATAGGTGTAAATCTAAGTACAGTAAGGGTACCTTTAATTGGATCTGAGTTGGATCAAATGCTGTATGTTTGCCTCTGAAGACTTCAGTTACCAGTATCATCTCAGGAATAACTGAATTGAGGTTGGACAAGAAAACTATCAATCTGCAACAGGGTTTACGCTGGTTTTGAAGTACCATTACCATTTAGAATTTAACTTATGAATAAAATAAGAATAGAAACATCCACTACTCATACATAAGTTACAATAATTATTTAATTAAAATACCTATATTTATCATGTACAAATTTTTTGTACATATTTCATTAAAACTACAAATATGTTACTATTGAAAGATTCAAACTTTGAAAGGAGTTGAGTGAATCTGAGAAAGTAGCATTGGTATCATTTCAAAGTGTTGTAAAATCATTCATGGGCAAAAAAAAGGCTGAGAATTATGTGAATAAACTTCTTGAAAACTGTAAAAGAACTGGGATGGAATATATAAAAAAATATACATGTTACATTCACATTTGGACTTTTTTCCATCAAACCTTGGTGATGTAAGTAATGAGCATAGTGAAAGTTTTCACTAGGAATATCAATTATGAAAACATGCCGTTAGGAAAATGGTGCCTAAATGTTCTTGAAGTTTACTGCTGGAGACTAAAATAGGGCAATCCAGAGGCTGGATGCAATAGAAAACTAACAAAACGTAAGTAATTCATACTATATCATAATTCCTTAAAAAATCAAGTTTTTTTTCAAATCCATGTTGTTAAAAAATCCTACAATTTTGGTTTGTAGATTTGAAATCAGCACATACTATAAGACACCTTATGAATGTATAAAATGGAAAAATATTCTCTTTTTGTAGACAAATGCTCTAGATTAATAAAGCCAAGTTTCAATTAAATATCTCCGTATTGAATTCAAAAATATATGTAATATTGACCAAAAATAGTTGACAGTGTTATGCACTGTTAAATTATGCACTTATTGCACTTAATTATGCACTTATTGCTTATGCAATAAGTGCATAAGCATTTGGATTGTTTATTTGTGTTTATAATTGGTTAGTTCTTTTAAAAATACAAAAGACACTAAACATCCATGTAAATTGAATATAAAAATTTCATTTCATCGTAAAAATCATTGATTATTAAACAAAGTTTAAACCAAAGTTGATAACAACTTCTCTTTTACATCTGACCAATTGGCTGTTCTGTTCACTGTCAGTACGTTAGTAATTAAGAAGGTTATCTGGTATTGTAAATCTATCTGATACCAGTACTCCACACATAACAACCGGACAGACTGGGATTCATATCGTAGCTGGATACAAGTGACTTGATTGTGCCTGTTTGGTAAAGATACCTCGATGATATCGATAAAGTGACGACACAATGCTTAACCTCAATCCTAAAGGAGGCTGCTTGGCAATCGAAACTGGAGTTTAAATGTGAGAATTGAATGAATACAGATTACCCGAGGGAAATGTTAGACCCTATTGCAAGGTTACAGGAGAGTTGAAGATCGGACATCTCTAAACAGGACTGCTTGTAGGTTGAAATGGATTTTGCAAAGGAATAAGAATGAGAGAGTTAAGTGTTATCTTGAAAGCCTACCTCAAATTTATGTAGGGACAATTACTTCTTTCGAAGGGCCACGAGAAGCTTCTGTTGATCTCCATCCTCACATCCTCCTTTGAAAACATTTTATGGGTCATGGGCTAAGGGGGACCAGGAGAAGGCTGAAATATTTGCCTCTTACTTAAGCAATGTTGTTCAACTGCTTGAAATATGAAGTCCTCGTGAGGAAGAAATTGTTGGTTTCTTAAGTAACCTGATACAGACTGGTTTTTCTGTTAAGCCTTTCTGTACAACTGAAGTTATTCAAGTTATTCAAATCCAGGACTTTCGACAGAAAGTCCTTAATCACAAACAATTTAATCACAAACAAATTGCTCTTTATACTAGCTTTCAAAGCCAACATGAATGCAACTCTTATTTAACAGCATCTATTAATATTAAATAGGGGTATATTGAACACCTATTAACAGCATTCTCTGACAACATACTTCCCAACAGAGTGAAAAGCTTCACAAATAGTGATGGTCCTGAAACTAGGATGCCTTTGACAAGGTCTGCACCTTTGCTTTATGCACAAATTAAAGATGAGCCTTTCTCAGTCATACTACCTTATACTATTTGGATATCCAGAAGGATGTTTCACTCAAGTGAAATATAACTAGGAGTTGTTTGTCTGTGTTCTTCAAGTCTTTGGAGTTCCTCAGAGCTCTGTCATGGGGCCCATGTTGTACTCCATCTTTATACCAGACCTTCCAACTAAGATGAAGTTACTACTGTCGCTTTCTTTGCAAATGATATGGCTATTCTCACAGTTGATGCTAGCTCAACTATAGCAACAAATCATCGACAATCTGAGTTGGATTTAATCAACAGATGTTTGAGTACATGCTGAATACGTGTTAACCATGCAAAATAGAACCATGTAACATTCACAATAAGGAGAGGAAATTGCCCATGGTTCCACTTTGTTGGTATTGTAATTCTGCAAAATGAAAATGTGAGGTACCTAGGACTACACCTAATCATCGATTAACTTGGAAAGTTCATATAAGAGAGAAGAGATGGCAACTTTATCTCAAGTTCAAGAAAATGTTCTTGTTTGTCCTTGTCTAATAAGCTGCTGGTATACTCAACAATTCTACAACTTATTTGGATTTATGAGATCAAACTATGGGACACTATGAGCAGAAGCATTGTCGATGAGATCCAGGATTATTTAGGATTATGGTCTGTGTGGAAGGCAACACAATGTTTCATTTCGAAGTACGAACTTTGGGTTAACTATCTCATAAATCACTTGGCAGTGAACCTAATAAATAATGGGGATGATATTAGAAGATTGAACTGACTGCACAGTGCAGACCTAAGTGTCTACAGTAACCTCAGATGTGAGTGTTGAGCATTATCTATTCAACTCTTAGTTTCAAATTTGTTAGATATACTTTTATTTTTTCTTTACATTGGTTCATTGTTTTTTTTTACTTCTACTTATTATGATGTCTTATTTTTCTTCCTTGTTCTAGAGGTGTTAAATGTCACTCATATTTGCTAAGTATGTATGTATATTAGACGTTTATGTAAATGTAACCAATTGCAAATAAGCTTTGAAATAAATTAAATAAAAGCATAAGGATATTTAATAAGATTGAATAAAAGTATAAAGATGCTGTGTCAAAACTTTACAATTTATGAATGATCTTTATATAACGTTACAATCTGTAAAATAAAAGATGATAGAACATTTTAAATCATTTAAATATTTGGGAAGGACTTCCTCACTTCAATTAGAATGAATCTGAGTTGAACTGAGGTTGAGGTTGCAGAATGTTATATTATGGTTCTGAAATGTCAGCAGTCAGAAAGAAGGAAGATAAGTACTTATATAGTAATTTAATGCAGTTTTGAAGAATGGAGAAAATGAAAGGACAGAGAGAGTAAGGAATAACAAAGTTCTGAAAATAATAGAAGTAGAACAAAAGTTGATGAAGATGATAAGGAGGAAGAAGTTATCTAGATCAGGCATATTCTTGATGAAATTGTCTTTGTTAAAGGATCATAGAGGGAAAAGTGAAAGTAAGGAGGGAAGAGGAAGAAGAAAAAGATTATGATTTTTAGAAAGGGAAGGGAAGGTGTGAACAAATGAAGGAAAATGTTGAGAACCAAGAAAAATGAATTACATTCAATCAAAACCAAAACAAAAAACAAAAAGAAAGAAGATATCTTTGATGAGAATATATAAAATTGAAATTATTACAAAACTGTTCCATTAACAAAAAAATCATTGTCAATCATTATTCAAACATAAAAATATATTTATGATTTGTAAAAAAATTAAACTAATGGAAGTTGAAACAGCCACTATGTTCACTTAAAACATGAATTTTGACTGCTGTACTTTGTATTCTTAAAACAATTTATACTTGTTTGAACTTGAACCAGGAAATTTTTACTGGTCCAATTCCTATCAAAACTATTTGAATGATCACTAATCTAGTATTAACAGGAAACAAAAAAAAAAATCAATAAGAGTAACGGAAACTAAAAATATTCATTTAACTTTTCTAAAAAGCTATTTTAAAAAAAATCCATCTTAAAGTACCTTACTACATGAGCACATATGATATGAATAGTGGTACATTCCAGTGTAGCATGTAACTGTTAAATGTGCTACAATATGGTTCATACAATACATAAAAAGAATAAACACAAAACCTGCTTTGCTTCTTAGTTAGCATATAGTTTACCATATATCATATTTATTTTATTCATACATTATCATAAATTAATATTTAAACAATTCTCAGGTTCACATAGAATAACTCTGTATTCAGGCCTGGAATTGCAACTAATGCAGATTAATTACTGTACAATGAAAAAATTTACAAAACAATATTAAGTTTTTACCCCCACTGAGTTTACATTTATATCCCTAACATATAATTTCCTTGTGTGAAGAATCTAATTTAGCTAATAGAAAATTTAATTTAATAAAAAATTTAAAAAACTTAAGCGAAAAGAAGCTCACAAGAGAATCACCATGATCCAAGATACATGTGCCAATCCACAGGTTGACACATTACAATGTTTTAATCAAAAGCAACAAAATCGGTTAACATATTTCTTTAATTATGAAACTATCTTAATATTATTATTTATTTTCTAGATTCACTGATACACATGTTGAAATACATCAAGTTTAAAAAAAAACTAATGTAAATAAATGACTAATTTTTTACATTTGTTGAATACTTGCTCAGAAGATATTTTTCATGCACTGTTATTAAATAATAAACGGGTTTGATAACTGCCTCAAAGGATGCCTTCAGTTTTAATCAATAACCATATCACAAAGAGGCTGAACACACACTCAGAGAAATCTTGTGGAAGTACATCCCAAAAATTTATTAAGCGAGTTGATGATTTAAATTTTTTTTAGGTATTTACCTCCTAGAATTGCTTAAAATAAAATATATGCACAGTTATTTCAGAACTGTGGTTACAAACCTTTTGATTCTTGGTGACCCTTGTTGATTCCAGATTTTCCCAAGGCACCCTATATAAAATTTTAACAACCAACTTCATTAAGTAGCCAATAAGTTTTTGCAAGGTCAGGTAAAAATAAGTAAAACATGTTTTAGATCACAAAAAATATAACTGAAAAGATTCTGTGGCATTAAATTAAAAGTGGAAATAAAATTGTGTAGTATTTCATAGTGTCCCTGAGATGAAGTCGTGGTTTCCCAGGATGCCAAGTCATATATTTTGAGAACCACTGCATCAGTGTGGCTTTTAGAAAGAAGAAAGGAAATTCTCAAATCAAAAACAAAATGAAATTTTATTTATTGTACTGATTAGCCTACTAACACGATAAGCTCAGCTGTTTATCTTGATGCATGAATATCAAACTTATGAATTAGAATAAGAAAACTGGGTCTTTTACTGTTAGAATAGAAAAAAACATTGGTAACAGATAAAAAAGGAATGAATGAATTAGAAGAGAAATAGGCGTATGATATAAGAAGAGGTAATTGTTGAAAAGTTGAAATGGTTGATTAATATAAAAACTATATGAGATAAAAGAGAAATGGTTGAAATTTAGGAGCTTTATACAGAATTAAAGTTCAAACAGTCTATGGAGCCAGGACTGTACAAAAAAGAGGAAGATGGAGATAATACTGTACATAGGAGTTGGGAAGAAAGACAGAGAAAATTATTAAGGGGAAGAGAAAGGCTGCTTAGGACAGAAATAATTATAATATGCTAAAACATATTATAATACTATTAAAACATTTTCCAATTAAAATTTACTCTAATTTTTTTATAAAGTTTTTTTGTCATTGCAGGTGCTAATGTCATATGGTAATTTTTTGGTCTTACATAGATGATATAAATTTTAATTATGCGATTATATGGATTTCCAAAAACTTACTTGTTCTATTTCTTGTGTTTTAAGTGATTAGATTTCTTTAAAAAACTGTCTACCTACTGAATATAGTGTCACAAATAAGTAATGAAGGAAATGTCATTAAGTAAGTATGTATTTTAAAAACCTCAAATAAGAGAATAAACTTATTTCTACCATATAGCTTTCATTTGTAGAAAAAAAAATTGTCTAAATTTTATTTAGATAATGTTTTCCAAAAAAAAGTATTGAATATTGTACCAAGTGGCACAAGTACAAAGATGGTGGTGAAGTGTGAAAGGACCTCGTGTCTCGGTAGATGCAAAGACTATAAGGAATTGCCACTCGAAGCTAATGGAAACACGTTCTGTATCAGATATTAGGAGACACAGTCGCCCCTCAACATCCTGGACAGAGGAAAATGTACAAGCGGTTCAGGAAATGTTCACTTGAAGTCTTCAGAAATCACAAAGGTAGGCATCACGTGAAAGTGGTTTAACCCGACACACAATCCAAACTGTTCTGAAGAAAGTGTTGAATTTTCGTCCATGGAAACCACATTATTGCCATGAATTATTGCCGGAAGACTGTGATCGTCAGTTGGAATATGGGGAGATGATGCTTGCTTGGTATGAAGACTGATCTGATATTTTTGGTAATTTCCTGTAGTCAGATGAAGCCGTGTTTCACGTTGGGGGTTTTTTTTTAACTAGCACAATTGTTATTATTGGGCAACAGAGGTTCTGAGGGTGGTTCTTGAAAAAAGCCAACATCACCCAAAGGTCTCATCACATCACAAAGGTGTAGTGGGGCATGACATCCACGAAAGTTGTGGGTCCATATCTCATTTGGGACATTTGGGACACACTATTGTATCTACATGGAACAGTTACAACCACCTAATCTTTATGCAAGATGGGACCTCACCACACTTCACAAGTCCTGTCTGTGTGTGGCTTGACACCCACTTTCCAGGATGCTGGTTGGGATATCCTGGCCCCCAAGTCCTGAACTAATGCCTTGTGACTTCTTTCTGAGGAGGTGGGCAAAAAAGGAATTTTATCACGCAAAACCAAAAACTCTTGATGAATTGGAGGAGTGAATTCACCAACTTCTTGGAAATATACTGCTGGATTATCTGCAGAAGTCTGTCACAAACATCCCCATCCATTTACAAAAACTGGTGGATAATGGTGATGCTTATGTGGAAGTTTAGCAATGCATAACAATTCTACCATTGTAAGGAACAAAATTTTTTTTTTTTGTTTAATGAAAATTAGTTAAGTATTAAAAAGTTATAAACAATTTTCAATAGGGAGTTAATTCCTATAGGGAGATCTTCAATTTGCGATACTCTGCTCTCACTAATTTAAAATCACAAAATCAAGATATTAACTTTAAAATAAAAACTAGTAATTAACAATTATTTATGGTAATTATTGTTGAAGTATATGTGTAAGAAATAGGTTATACATCAAATATAAATTGATCCATAGCTTCTGAAACCGTTAACATTAACTTCATTTAACAGTAATCACTCATACATAAGTCAAATATTCAACTGAGCATCCAGTGGTTTTAAAAGTGAAATCAGTCATACCATTTTGTAACAAAACCAAAATATAGATTTTTAGAAAAAACTGTCAATTACAGTAAAAAGAACAAATCATTGAACCATTTAATTACTAAGATTTTAATATATATATATATATATATAATAAATAAAAAATCGGGGTAAGATAATGTAAAAGTACTGTTATATTAATTATGAACATAAAAAATAATTGCATTCTTTATAAAATTGTATTAAATAATTACAATTTAAATAACTGCCATTTATCATCATCAGCCAACATAGTTGTGATAAAGTATAATATAATAAAAATAAATATTTAATCACACAACAATTTTATTCTAAACTTTTTAAAAATAGTAACAATCAGTTATAATTTTATATCAGCATACTTAACAAGCTAATGTAAACAATAATTGTGTTTTAAGGATTATAAAGGAAAGAAAATTGGCCTATCTGACTAAATTATATTCAGTTTTTTGTGTCTGCTGAATTTAAAACTGAAGGGATTTGAGACTTCACCACAAGTTTTGATCAATATAAAAATTATACGGATTGGTGTTTTTAACTTATTGAAGTGTCATTCTTGAGAGATGTATAAAAAAGGTGCAACAATAAAGTTAGATTCATTTGTGTATTCGCTTTGAAAAGAATGAACTTCGTGAAATTCTGTTCGAAAATGGCTCACCAGGATCTTGTTTGATGAATTTTTTGATTATAGAATTACTTGTCAGTCTGAATATGTGTTGAAAACTAAAAAAAACTAAACAAGCTATTTAAAACAAAGAACTGGAGATACTGTTTCAGTGGGTTAAATTTTTTGCAGAATAATATTTGATTTCACACAATAAATCCAACAGTGAAGAGTTACAGTGGTTTCATCAGGAAATCTATTAGTACTCTTCCCACAATCCCAACCTTACAAGAGATTATTATTTTTTCACATCTTAAACAGACCCTTGTATCATAGAAGTTTGAAAATGAGAAAAAAGGGATTAACAGATGGTTGAATTATGGTAATGACTGAGTAATATTATTTATTACTTTTTACCCTAAATTTTTAAACTAAGTTTCTTACATTTCTATGTGAATGTAAAAAAAATAATTTTAATATTCTAAAAATCTAAAATAAAGTAGAATGTATTAAAAAGTCAGATTATGGGTATTATGAGTCATCCATTTTATTTAGAATTATGATTATATTGTAATCTGTAAAATGTTACATATTTTATAAGAAACATAATAGTTACTTCGTTAAAAACTGATTAAATAATGGAAGTAAATTAAGTACCTTGAATTCTAAAATTGTTTGATCAATAATTCAAAAATATGCCTAAAATTTCATCTTTGGTACTTGACATTAAATATATATATATATATATATATATATATTAACTGAATGTTAAATTATTAATCATTATAAACTTAGAAACATGTATGACCAAACAGAATTATGTATAACTTACAGCGTAATTGGTTGAAACTTATTCAGGATAGCTTGAATGAGTATATTATTTAAAACAGTTAACAAAGCTGATATAATATTATAAAATTAATAGTAAATATATTTCATAAATATATATTAAACAGTTATCACATACGTTATGCATATTTTATAGTAACATTAATAATTCTACACTATAACATGCTAGCTCCTAGCAAAACTATTATTTAATTTGTTTATAAATATTAATCTTATTTTTTATATCAAAATTATTTACAAGGACTAATTTATCTCCTGTAACATTTTTAAATTCTTAGGATTTACATATTATACAGTTAGGTAAAATTATTAGTGATACAATCTGTCATTTAGCTGAAAAGCTATTGGTCTGAATTTTTTTTTTTCAGTAAAGATAAACTGAAATTATAAATTAATGAAGAAATTTTAACTAATATTAATATTATTAATTTATACGTATAATATATATAATATTATATTTATTAATTAATAATATTAATTATACATTAATAGAGGAATCCTACATAATTCACTAAAATTGCAACTGCTTAACTTCTAAGGTTTCTTGTAGTTTACTTTTAGTAAATTTGTAGTCTTTTTTTGTGAATGAGCTCTTTCATGCACATCTTTGTGTCAGAACTGAAATCTTGACATAAAATTTATTACAATGTAATTATTATATTGAAGAAAAGCAGCATAAAAGAGCTGACTACTCACAACACACAATAGTTTTGGTATAAGTAATTTAAACTGATAAAATTTTAATTGTTAAAAAATATTCAAGAAAAAAGGTTACATTTTTATTGTAAAAAGGATCCATTTTTTAAACATAAATTTAAAATGTATTCATTCTGAACATGAAAGATTAAACTACATTTCAACTAAGTCCTTCTGTTTCTTTCAGGGTTCTTAACCATTAAAAGTATGGTTATAGTGACCCTGAAGACCTAAGCTGCTTGAAGTCATCCTTCAAACTGTACACAGGCTGTAGTTTTACTCATATGATATACCTTCATAAGGACTTTAAAATTTTAACTAATATTAATATTATTAATTTATACGTATAATATATATAATATTATATTTATTAATTAATAATATTAATTATACATTAATAGAGGAATCCTACATAATTCACTAAAATTGCAACTGCTTAACTTCTAAGGTTTCTTGTAGTTTACTTTTAGTAAATTTGTAGTCTTTTTTTGTGAATGAGCTCTTTCATGCACATCTTTGTGTCAGAACTGAAATCTTGACATAAAATTTATTACAATGTAATTATTATATTGAAGAAAAGCAGCATAAAAGAGCTGACTACTCACAACACACAATAGTTTTGGTATAAGTAATTTAAACTGATAAAATTTTAATTGTTAAAAAATATTCAAGAAAAAAGGTTACATTTTTATTGTAAAAAGGATCCATTTTTTAAACATAAATTTAAAATGTATTCATTCTGAACATGAAAGATTAAACTACATTTCAACTAAGTCCTTCTGTTTCTTTCAGGGTTCTTAACCATTAAAAGTATGGTTATAGTGACCCTGAAGACCTAAGCTGCTTGAAGTCATCCTTCAAACTGTACACAGGCTGTAGTTTTACTCATATGATATACCTTCACAAGGACTTTAAAAATTGTCTGAGATAACATAAGAAAAATCTAGTTTCATAAATGGAAATGTTATGTTTTTAAATCAAAAAGAAATTATGGATATTTTTAAAGAAGACTCAAGGTGTAAATATATCATTAATATGAGTTTGGTTGGCATTACTCTTGAAATGTGAAGTTCTTAAAATTCCAGGGACTTAATTTTTAGAGTATCCACTCTCCAAAATAAAAATTCTGATTAGTTTGACAAAAACTCAAATTTAAAAACCTTTTGGTACATTTTCTCAACTGTTATAAGTTAACAGTAAACTGTGAAAAAGTAGTTCCTGTACCAACAATTTATACTAACAATTGAAAACTGTTTTAAAACCAAATGACAAAAAATACTGATGTTTGAAGGGTTTGATGGAAAAATTTGAAAGAAGTAGTGATCTTAAGCAAAAGAGGGGTAGGTAATGTGTTGACTCCTTATTTTCATTATTTTTTTAAATGCTGTGGAAAAGATGTAAACACTGTAGGTGTTATTTTGAAGTTATGACATATGCAGATAGCACTGTTATATTTGCAACAAACTGAACTTCATTACAAAAATTATAATGTGCTCTGAGAGTACTATTTAAAGTGGAACCTAGAGAATTATGGTATGGTGAGCAGCATGTTGAAGTGGTTAATAATTTATAAATATAGTAATGCTCATTTTGAATTTCTCTAGAATATGGATTTTAAAGAAACGTTATCAGAGGCAAAATCTACACTAAATGTATTTAGTAAAATAATTCAATTATAAAAATATTATGTTTGAAAAGAAATTGAAAATTTTTTAATGCAATGTGTAAATTGGCAGTCAGCAACTTATGGAGCTCAGATCTGGGGGTACAGAATGTTCATTAAAATGAAAATGTTGTAGCGTTTTTTTTTTTTTTTTAATTAAAAAAATCACTTAATTTACCACAAAACACATCAATATGTTGCTTTCATCTGGAAACAGGATTGTACAACATTTATCTCTATATTATTCAGTTTCACTTGTACTGCATGCAGTGCTGTTTGCAATCATCATTCTCCATATATCCAATGTTTTGAACATTCATCATGTTGATAAACCAAGAAACACAAAATCCAGCTAATTAGGGGCCAATTTCATGCTTATCCACACAATACAAGCTAATCACACATAAATAGACAAACGTTTGACAAAACACATCATACTCATCAAAGAACAAAAATAATTAAGGATGCAGAGAACAAATAGTAATTGACTGCATAATGTGACATAGATTACACAAAAAGCATTTGATTTCATCTCTCATGGCTGGTTGCAGAAAACTTTGAAAATCTACAGAATTGAACCATATCTACAACAATTATGCAAAAATGGAAGACAAATAATACATTTAAACACAGACCAAAAAAAAAATACAAACACTTGAAAACATGAAACCATAAGAAATATTTAATACCTCAGCTTTGAATAAAATATGAGAATAAATCGTAAAAACATCAAAGGATGGCTCAAAAAACGATACAAACGTAGGCTAACCATTAAATTCAAATCAAAACTTAATGCCAATAACATCATCAAAGCAATAAATGCATACCTAGTCTCCAGTCCTAAAACACTCCTCTAACATAATTAAATGGTTAAACTTAATCTTCACCAATAGAACACACATAACACTCATACAACCACAGCACATTGTAAGAAAGAAGCGTGGACAAGAGAAGCACTCCATGGTAATCACTACAACATAATGCAAGACTCAAACATAGACCAAACTTTATCATATTAATGGCTTACAATAGGACAACCATTCTCAAAGACCAAAGGATTTGCACTACTCATACAAAATAGAGTAATAGCCACGAAAGACCACAGAAAATACATAATGAAAGAAAATAAAAACAAAACATGCAGAAAATCTTTACAATCCAGATACTTTGAACATATAACTCAATAGGTTATATACTCACTTTAATACCTACAGTGAAAGTCTCAACAGAGCAGAAAAAACAATTTACCAAAAACTCATTGTTAAACATGAACTTATCACAACATACATATTATACTACTACACACCTAAAAATATACTAGAAAATGCAAACTACAAACTATACTGGGACAGATACTTTACAAACAAAACAATCAGATGCATTAGACCAGACATCTCATTAATCAGTCAATAAATGAGAACATATTCATATAGATATTGCTATACCGAATGAAAATAATTTAATTCTAAAAGAAAGAGAGAAAATAGAAAAATATACTTCCCTTGCAATAGAACTGAATGAAATCTGGAAACAGAACTTAATAACAATAGTACAAATCATATTATCACAGGCACCACAACAAAAAGGACACGGTACCTGAAGAAATTAGATCTCCCAATACATATTCACATCAACATGCACAAACCCATAATTCTGAAAACAACTGCAATAGTCAGGAAGTTCCTCAATAAAAGAATGTGTAACTTGTACATACCCGTCACAGGATAAATTAACTACTATGGTGAGAAACAAAAAAAAAAATTAGTTTTAGTGGATAAGAATTCCACATGATCAAGCGATATTGCCATAACCAGTGACTTTAGAAGGTATTATCTTAAAAAAATTATTGTTATTGTTATGGTGATTTTATAAATTTATTCAAGTATGCCTAATTAGTTAAGGATTTTGTTTTCTTTTATCAAATTAAATGATTTATTTATTATATTTATTAAGAAAAAAAGGAACTATAAGTTTTGTTTAGTTTTTATTGTTTATTAATGTAAAAAAAAATTGTATTGGTTTCATTTAATTATCACTCTACTTTATTCTTATGATAATATATAAAAAACATTTTGCTAATTAAGAGGAAATTTTTTTGTTCTATAACTCCTCCAATGGTTTTCTGACTACAAGTACTGTCTGAAATTTTGCTTTCTTTTGTAATGCTAAAAGAAATTGCAATGTGGAAGTAAGCATGGGCATGGAAATTGATCATTTGGTGTATCTGGTTGTGGCTATAAACATTTCAGATTAGAGAAGGCCATAACAAGGACTCACTAAGCAAGTCTGTAACTACTCTAGAGGTGACTGCTGAGGTCTGTATAAAGATGTTAAAGAGACAAGTAGAGAGGAGTTTATATTTCCTCAAATATTTGAGTAGCTGCCAATCCTTTTCAAACTTTTATAGATAAATAATAAATGAAAATGTATCTGTAAGTGACAAGGTCCCAATCAGGCTTTTACTGAATGGTTCTCCAGAGAGCTCATAAGATTTCTTAAATATAAGTAAGTAACACGTATAAATTTTATTACAACTGGGTTGGCTGTTCAGTACCTCTCCCAAGCACTAGATAGATCGATACTGAATTATTATTCTGGATCTGGTGCTACAATAGGTAGGTTACCAGTTTGAGGATTAAACCAATGCTGAAGAAGTTCCTTTGGAATTTACAATAATTAGGGCTAATTGATCATCAAAATTAATACATAGCAGAATTTAGTATTTTAGACACTCCTTGGAAACAAGGAGAAAAATGAAAACTGTACTGTTATAAATACGACAATGATGTATAAATTGATGTTAACATCTCCAGCATAGGTATCAGAAAGAGGCATAATTATTTAAATACATCAGTGAGGTACATTAATGTTACTGGCCAGATATGTTGAAAGCCTTAATTTTATTAATTAAGGTGGGTAGTGGAGTTGATGTGTTTAATGAAGGGTTTATTTCTTTTAAAAGAATAATTGGAGATATTTACTTATGTTATGATGCTTCTACTGAATGAGTATACTGAATAGATACACCTTGGTGCTTCTGTTGAGTAGAATATGTGATTATATATTTTAATATGGTATGGATAAGTTCTGTTAAAATTATTTTTTTTTCATTTGTCATAATTTTTAGTGAGATTAAGATGTACTCTTAGAATGAGATATTGTTTTCTTACCAAGTATAGAATAGGTATTTTCATGGAGGCTGAGGTAACTAGATGGAGTGAGAAGAGGCCATGCAAAAAAAAAAAATTATTATATCATTATTACTGATGTTTGAAAAGTTAATAGATACGCATTCATTGCAAGAATGCATCTTTATTTATTTTATCCACAACAGCAATTGTAGCCTGATATCCTCTCATTTTTTTGTTAATGAGGAAAATTTTACAGTTTTTGAAGCTTTACTGTACTATTTATAACAGATCTCCTGTTGGTATTAAAAAATTAGTTAACTGAGTTACATTTGTTTTTTAATATTTAAAACTGAACCTGATTAGTAAATGTTAATATTCTTTTGGTAAGGAATAAATGAATGTGTTATTTAGTCATTTAAGTACCATTATCAAAATTCACTCACTTATCCTATTAATTTTCTTTATTGTGGAAATAAATGTAAATGTAAGAGCAATTACATAAAATATGTATTTTCTAGCTTTAGAAATAATAATTACATTTTACTGATAATATAACTGTTAAGAAGTTTAGTTTTATTTAAGTCTAATAGGGCACTTAACTTAAATTATATGTGTATACGTTACCATAAAATTGTATGGTTTTAACTCATGAGTTACAGGTTACTCCTGAAAATAGTGTAGCCAATCTCAGTTGTTCTCAAGACAATAACAGCAACATGTTTGTACTGAGAAACAGTAAATTAAATTCATTATTTCTGCTTTTAAGTAAGGGTTAAACAGCATATATTTCCTTTTTGTATGATGTGGAGTTTGTAATATTTATGTGTGACATATTTAATAATGATTAATAACTATATCAAAATTCTGTGGTCAGTTTAGTATGTTAATACTATTTTTACCAGTATCTTCAGAATATGTGGCCAAATATATGAAATGGGATAGTGAATAAGTTGGACTGTTAGAAAGACGCAAAGATGAGTTGGACTATTAGACATCATTATATGCAAAGAAGACTGAACAACTTGTACAACATATTTTATAGGCTTTTCATGCACATATAGCTATGAGATTGTGAGTTGTTAGTATAGGTTAAACTTATACATGTTTATGACAATACACTTTAAGGATATTTGACCACCAAAAAATAAAAATAGGACTGCTGATTTTGCAGTTAAAAAAAGTCTCCAGTATTAGAGTAAGTAGAATTTTATGCAATATTTGGAATTTGTTGTTTTTTTTAATTATTGTTTATCAAATTAAATTCTTAATTTTATACATATCTTGCTTGTAAATATGATAAATTATAAAGTAATATAAAAAAATTGTAAAATCTGAATTACATTTAATTATATTTATTTGAAATATATATAATCAGAGAATGGAATGTATAATTTCTTTTTAAGTTGATCAACTTTAAAGTCATTACATCAGAGTCAAATTGTAACAAATTTTCCAGACCCTAACTGAAGATTGAACAACTGCATCTATTAGATAAACTTTATCAATTTAGAGTTAGTTGTAAAGAATAAGTTATCAGAATAATAAGATTTTAAATTAACACTCTCTCTTATAGATGTTGTAATGTCCACCTCAGCTTTTGCAGTGGACTGGAAGTTATAAAGTAACAAACTTTAAATGTAATGGACAAAAGAAGTACCTTTAAGAATGACAAATAAACAACTAAATTCAGTTATTTTTATATGCAAGTTGTTAAAGCAACTGTACAGTGATTCATATGTACAGCATAATCTATCTAAGGCCCAAATTATTTCCCATTTACTATAATGCTTGGTTAAAGAGACAACTCATCAGATAAGATCCTATACGTGGAACTTATCCTGATTTTCCTATACATTTTCCCCATCCTGAATCCTAGGGTAAACAAATGGACATTCGATTTAGCAACTGCAATATAAGGTACTGATTTAAAGTGAAATGATGTGTAAATGGCCATGTCTAACAGCCAGTTTTTGGTGATAGGTATTTATCACAGGTGGTGTTGATTCAAAAATTTTTATTTATCTTATTAAAAACGAGAAAAAACCTTCAACTACTGGAAAATCCAAAAAATAGTATTTATTTTAAGATTCTTGCAACCACAAAGAGATTGATGGTCAATAATTAGATGAAAAATTAATTTAATCAGTAATTATTTTATTTAGATAATAAACAGTCAGAAAGGAAACAAAAATAATATGATCCAGAACAATTTAAATGAAATGCAAAATAATAATAAATAATTTAGTCATAATAAAAAGAAACTGTGGCTTCATATTTACTAAAGAAATATTTAAATAAAATAATATTATTTCAAATACAATGATTATCCAATTAGGGTTTCAAAATAAATGGATAAAAATAATTATGTTCAACAAAAGAAATTAAGTAAATTACAGAAATCTGTATTTTGACTCCCATAACAGTATTTTAAATCTATCCCGGGTTTTCCAATGGTACCATAATCAAAAGGTTATGATGTGACTTGAGATAAAAAATTATTCGCTAAATGTGGCAGCCTTACTCAGAGTAGTGCTTACATCAGGCTTGCTGGGTAATGTGAAAAGCAAAGTCGTTACCTGTTTATTTCTTTTCCCTTAGGCAAATACATGCACATCAACAATTTCCTGATTATAGGTATTATAACTATGCCACAACTGATCGAATTTTCATAGTACTGCAAATTCAAAAACATTTTAAAGCACTGTTGCCTCTAAATAAATTAGTTTTAAATACAGGATAGTTATAATATTAATCATATAATTATAATTAAATATATTGGAAGAATTTTACTGTCTATATTACTATTTGATTACTGAGGTTCATTCAATGTATACAGTAAAAAACGCCTTCAACAGACTCTGTTATTGAACAAAAAATTATCTTAATCAGAAATATTTTACACTTCCATTAAAATTTAGGGTTGAAAAAACAAGTTTAAATTCTCTTCATTAAACGCATTCAATATTGAAATGAAGCTTTTTATCAGAAAATTTCAGAATACAGTGTTTAGAAAATTTTTAGGCACTCTGTGAGAAATCAAGTATATTCATTATATTGTCTGCTCACACCATCGATTCTGTAGCTAACAAAGAATGGGCAAAAAGGTCTTCGTTCTTTTATTCCCCTACTTACACATGTAAGAGTACAGTAGTTGCCCTTCTCAGTTCTTGCTTTAATGACTTGTCAAACATTTTAGTATGGTATTTTTAACGGAACATCTCTAAACTTACATTTTGCTTTAGTTCGGCAATAGTCATTATGGCTTCGGAAACAAGAGTTGTGCTTGATCTTACGACGAGAGTAAAAGTGATTCATGCTAGTGAATGAGATAAATTGAATCTAAAGCTGATCATGAAGATGTTCACCATAAGTAAAACTAAGGAAGAAAACTGATATTCTGAAGCGGTGGGAAAACTGTGCTAATAGAAAAAATAAAAAGAAACATTAAGAAAACTGAAAACCAAGACATTAATGAAATAGCGTGGGAATGGTTTGTTAGTGTCTGGTGAAAAATTACTGCATATTCAGGTTCTATGTTATAGGAATTTGCTAAAAAGGTAAATGAAAAACTGATTAAGACTTAATTCAAAGTATCTAATGGAGAGTTTCTGCAAAATACATTTAATGAACTTTATGGTGAATCAAGTGACATAAAACTCAAACTACTGATGAATGGACTGCTAAACTACCTTCCATAATCGTAGGATATGAACCTGAAAACATAGCAAATGACAAGACAGGATCGTTTGTCTGTGTGCTACTGAATAAATTGTTGTTTGAGAGCTGATAAATCTTCAGGGGGAAAATTATATGGAAAGATTAACTATTCTTTTTGTGGTTTATTTCTGGTAAAATTGAGAACCCTTAGTGATCAGCAAGTCTGCTAAGGCACAGTGCTTTAAAATCATGGACCTACAGAAGCTGCCATGAGATTAAAAAAAAAAAACAGGTATGGATGATGTTACAAATTATGGAAGAATGGTTAACACCATTCAATGACAAAATGAAGAGGCAAAACCGGCATGTTTTGCTTTTTTTGGATATATCACCACCACATCGAACTTTCCAATGTCCAACTGGCTGGGCTTCCTTTAAATACCACATGTGCTTCTCAAGCAGTGAACTGGGCATCATTCAAAATATTAAAGTACATTATCGTAAATTGTTAATGCAATCTTTGCTTAAGAATATAAATTCTACACAATCTGCCTCTGAGCTAGGTAAAACCATCACAGTTCTAGATACAGTAATTTAGATAATCCAAGCTGTAAAGTTCAAAAATATTATTTTTGAATTTTTTGAAAAAGCATTTGAAAGAATAATTATCATTGTATATTTATAATTGTGTTTTATCAGTGTCAATCTATTACAATTGCTAATGAGACTCAAACTTTATAATTAATTATATCTAATTATTTCAGACAATTTATTACCTCTATGAACATTATTAGTTTTATTAATAAACATACAGTTTCTGTGTTTATTTTAGATTTTCAGAATTTTTCATTTTTGTGAATATCTTGCCGAATGATTTACGGTTCAGATGAATACTTCCACTCACTATATAATTTGCAGAAAAGACAGGCTTTCTTCAAGGAAACTTAAGCCTGTACTTTTATTAATATCCAATGAAAGTACAATGTGTTAATGTAAATATTTAAGCTGATTAATGGAAAATAATTGATAAGCAACAAGTTGGTCTATTCTGGATAAAGTTGGAACAGACCTGGAAGTGGAATAGAATAGACACTTCCAGGTCTATCAAAGGGTTTTGGCCTTGTTACCTGGAAATAATTCTTTGGATGGATTTTTTGTCTTGTTTCGGGATCCCTTTGAAAGTAAATCATCCCTCTCATCATCTACCTTGCTTCCTTATTCTAGATTCTTTTTCTCTGTAGGGTTCTTTGGGTTCTGTTCACAATATCGATTGAATCTGTTTTAATGATGTTAATGATAGAATTAAATATCCTTGATATGTATGTGGTATGGTGGAACAGGTCTTGTTATCTCTCCAACAGTTGAATCTGCCATCTGCCCAGGAAATTTGTTCTCTATCCACAGGCTGTGCAAAACATCAATATGCAACAATGTGCTAATCAAGTTTAGTCAAATTTGGTACAGTTCAATATAACTCAAAAAATATAATTTATAAAAATTAATTGTTTTATCTTAATTTAAATTAATTTTTACTTAATTTTAAAGTGAATGGATTAATATAAATTTACATAAATGAAACTCACGTAGATATTAATAACTTTTAAACTGGTAATGTATTAACTGTATGTAAATTAATCTGGTTACCAATGATTCATAAATTTTCATTACATGAATATTTTTTACACTATATCAATCATTTTTTTCCACACCTAATTTTTTATATAAGTACTGTACATATAATTAAATGTAATGTGTAATAACTTGACATAGATTACAAATCAATTTATTAAAAGCCCTTTAAATTCATCTTGCATTAATTGCGATTTTTAAAATCTTATGTTTTTTCATGACACAATACATCTTTATTTTTTTTCTTAGATGCATTATTTTGTCACAGGAAGATAAATACAAATTAAATAATTACATTAATTTCAATAGCAAGAATTTTTAATACGAGTAGATCTAAAATATATATATATATATATATATATATAATTCTTTTATTACAAAAATGAATACAATAAATTAAAAATAAAATGAAAAAAAAATAATTCATATAGAATTATGGATTCACTGAGGGAATGCAGTTAATGTTATGAAAAATTAAAGAAAGTGATTCAGTTGTTTTCTGAAAAGAAATTTTACTCTTTATAAAAGTAAAATAAATGTGGATAAAAACCGTATGGAGTATTGTTTAGTGTTTTACTTTATAGATTAAGGAGTAATATTAAAATATACAAGTAACATGAAGCAAAAACTGAAAGGACAAACAGCACTAAAGTAAAATAAAAAATAAGTATATTTATCAAACAAAATGCACTATTTGATAATAAATTGTATAATGTATATGATCTAGTCAGTTTAGTGTTGTCCTTGAGTAGTACTGATTCAATTAAGACTTTGGGAGGGTAACATCTTTTCAAATGAACATCACTTTCTAAAATTTACACAGTTAAGCAATAAAAAAATATTTGGGCAGGCAGGCCGGATAGTTGATATGCCCATTACTGGGCAAATTATATACATATATATATATATATATTATATTTATTCTCATTTCTATCAAGATAAACTTGATCAGCTATAGATCCAAATGGGCAGCTGGATTTGCAGTGGTTAGCAGATTTTTAGACTTGACTTAAATATTAAATAAATCTTTTTTATATCCTCTTGTTTTATGAAAAAAAAAAACAACTTTTGGAAATTAAATTTTCTACTGTCATATGAAAAATAATTTTTTAAGAGAGTTCAATTTTACATAAAAATTACATAATAAAACTTACATTTTTTAAAGACAATGTGTGAAGTTGAATAATTGTACTATTTTTCTAGCAACTTGGAGGTAGTACAATGGTACTCCAAATTTACCTCTATTATTTAACAAATGTGTGTAGTAACACTGACTACTATAAAAAGTTTTAGGTAATGAAGGACTTTGCTTAATGAAATTTTACCACTGAGTTATGATAAATACAAACATTAAATTGAAAGTACAGATTATAAGATTACAAAAACATTAAATATGAAAATAATAGAACAAAATATAATTTTATTGAAACTGCATTCTTTAACCTACTTCGCTACAGAACTGAGGGATTAGTTATTAAGATCACAAGCTTTAAAATATGAAACAAGTTAACTTGTGTTAAATGAACTTGTTTGTCAGAAGTTCATTTAAATACTGATATATCCAGTGCACACAAATCTTGTAATGTAAATTTTAATTTATATTTCTTAATTTTTGACAATTTTGCTAAAACCTACCAGCAAAATCAATTTCAAATCTAAAGTAGTAACTCGATAGTTTTTCATATTCATTAACATGCTTCTTTAACTAGATGCTAGAGGGTCTCATGGAACATCTTTGTTATGTAAGTTTGTTGCCCCATTCCAAAACACCTAACATAGTTTTTCTGCATGTTTCATTAATTGCAACATTATCACACACATTATCCAGTCACTTACATGCTTCAAAAGTTCAAAAACATAATACTGCCGGAAGTTTTAAAGTCAATGGCAATGTCAATCATCTTATTTATTTACTTTAAAAGTTTACAATTAGCAAATTATACAATTAGCAAATGGTAACAAACAATGACAATCAACTATTTGACCTTGAGTTCTACAGATGTAGCAACCTTTTTCTGAGAAATTACTGAAAGGTGGTTACTTTCAAGCTAGCCCTCATACAACTTAATGATAACTGAAATACTGTCATTTCTATCTAGAGCGCTGTTGTTTTTGTGCCTCTTTAGTAAATTACTTACGTTGGAACTAAAAGAGTTTCAGAGATGGGATTGAATTAAGATTGGAAGAGATATTCAAACTGACTCTTTTGGATTTTGTAACAAACAAGAGATAAGTGTATGATTTATATTAGAGAGATGCATATTATAAATTTTAGCAATAAAAACGGGTTTTTTGTAATTTGGTGAATAGTAGCAATAGAAAAATACATTTCAATTAATGTATTTTTACAAAGCTTTTTAAAATTACTTAAAATCACAGGCAAATTTTTTAACATTATATGGTTTTGGTGAATAATCAAAAGACAAAGTCCCAGCTACCTGGGTGGGACCCTGAGTTCTGCCAAGGTAGTTTGAGGTGATGACACCCTCTAGAGCTGTAGTTCTATAGTTCAGCTCTGAAGAGGTGGGGTAAACAGAGTAAAAAAAAAAAAACAAAAAAACATGATTTGCTGTTTATTATTAAATCTGTATGTTATTAAATTCTTAAATTTAATATCGATTTAATATTAATATTAAATTCTTAAATTTAATATCATACAGATAAAGTTTACTTACTCGTAATTATGATCTCTTTTTAATTTAAAAATTTTTTTAAAATGTGTGTCTTTTGTATATTAATGTGTTAAGCAATTTTTAATATGGCATGCTAGCTGTCTCAGTTTTTTTTAGTAATAACCTGATTACTTTGATTGCAATATTATGTAATTATATATTTTTTATTAAGTCACCAACATTCTTCTATAAAAAATTTCAAAATAACCTATAAAATTTTTCTCTTAAAATGAAAATTTTTTTCTTAACCGTTTGCTTATGTGAATCACATACAAATCACTTTTTGTCAACATGTTTACTTGTCAATAGGTTTCTCTATGAATCATAACTGAGAGATGGCATCTGATTAGTTATTACTGATTGAAATACTGATTACCACTGCTACCATTTTCAATAACAACTAACCAATACAAAAGTAGAGAGAGGGATAAAAAAAGAAAGAAAATTGTAATATAAAACTGAGTTCCAAGAGCAGGAGACTTTATTTGCTAGTGGATGATCATATTGTGACGTAAGATACTTCACCTTGCTTCTCTGCTTCCAAAACTTGAAAGATATAAATAGAACTTGAAATTAAGCCAGGGATTATAATGGTAAAATTAAAGAACCATACATTTTTCAAAGTATGATATATTCATTTCAGATACAATCTGGTGATACCACCTTTCTGAACTGGTTTGTTTAATATTAACAACAATGAGAAATATGAACATTCTGTACCAAGTTAAGATTATTAGAGGTTTCAGATATATTTAGAATAGTATATATATATATATATATATATATATTAGCAATACTTTTAGGATTGACAGAAACTAACTGAAAGGACTTCCTTACCCTGTGCATTGCAGAATTGAAATGGTTGAGAGACATTAACAGCATACCCGTTTCTAAAGGCAAACACCTATAAAATATATTAATACTAAAAGTTACTTAGAAAAAGAAAGTAAGGTTAATTCTTTTTGGTTGGTATCAAAGTATATTGATGTTGATTGGAAATTGTTGGTTGATAAAATTAGGAAGCCTAAATTTATGTTATTAACAACACAGCACCAATTAGGGTTATTGCCCAGCTTTTGGAAAAGTATCAGAGTACTTGAACAGATTTACAGGGAGGTATGTTCTTAGCAAGGTCAATAGTAAATGACCCAGGTAATAGGAAAATGAGAGAAGGGAACAAGCATAAATAAAAGCAGTTGGAGGTGAAAAAGATGATGAACCACAAAAAAAGTGATCTAATACAAGACAAAACTCTACCCTCAAGCTGTCTAAAACTACCTTCAGGCAAAGGGAATCTATTCTGCCCATAATTTCTATTAGTTAAAGTTGCAAATATTATATTAATGATCTGTGATTTTGAATTTACCAGATTAAATATATATAGGTGTACATTTATTTTTTCTTCAGAAACTAAAGAGCATCTGAGAGTAGTCTCAAGCTTACTGAAGGAAGACTCTCACCCATTCTTTAAATTTTATTTTGCATGAAAGTGTCTGTTTGAATTATACATTTTTCAGGCAGGCTAATACAAAGTTCAGTTAAATAAAATATTTGCATTAAAATTTGCTAATGTAACTTTTATAAAAATACATTACATATCTATTAAAAGTAATGCTTATTATTAATTTTACATATTCAATTATAGCAAAAAATAACAAAATAATAATTAATAAAACTTTTCATGTAATTTAAACAACTTTTTAACAGAAATCTAAATATGTGTGTTAGCGCTTTATTAATAAAAACAATAACATCAGCTGATGTGAGGGTGACTGCAATAGCACCAGTCACTGTAGATGGTTGCAAAGATGACTGAAACTGCTTTGAAGTTATCAAAAATATTCAATTAAGAAATTTTTTTGGTTTGTTGTTAACAAAAACTTATATTTTTAAATAATTTTATCTCTTATGTTACTAGAAACAAAATTTTGAGTAGAACAGATTTTACAACTTCGCCTTATATTATATATGTATGAAAATATCTACGTGTAAGTGAATTTATGGCTTTTTTTGTTACGGTTTAAAATCTAGTTCTAATTAAATCTCTAAGTGGTCAAAATCTTTTACAGCTTGTTTTGATAATGGATTTTGTAACAACTTGCCAGAACAGTCAATAAAAAGGTTTCATGGATGATTTCTTTTGGCTCAGTTTTTGTAAAATTTAAAGGAAAACTGAAATCAAATTTTATATTCAAATAATATTATTTGGTGTACAGATCTGATGCTGTCATGGACAAAGATGTTCTAAATAGAATGATTATTTTGTTTAAAAAGATGTTTTATATATTTTCTGAGAAAAAACAGTACACTAGTTTTGAAAACTCAACAGATACATTTAATATATTTTAATTTTCAAGGTTTAACTAATACTAAGAAATTAGTAGTCATTTATTTAAAAATAGTCCTGGAAAGTGGATTTCTTGTAAACATTGATTGAAAAACAATAATAACGAGAAAACTTGAATAATTTAAATATATTTAGGTTATTTCATATTGCAATCTTCTGAATATTCAATAAAGGCAGGTGGGATTTGCAATCTTCTATGTAATTTACTAAATAATAGTAATAATATTTAATCGATTGGTATACATTGTTGTTGCCTTGACTGCAAAGCTCTTTTCTACGTTTTGTGTTATTGATGTGGCCACTCAAACATTATTAAATTGTACAAGAGGCCAAAATATTTTCTTGCTACAATTAAGAAATTCTCTTTTAGTTTCAGTAAAAAGTTAAGTTTTAAGGACCTACATAAAAAAATGTTATGTATGAACCTATATATAATAATATTGCAGGAATAATGCAATAATACTGTGTTTACAGTACCATTAAAAACAGTGGTATAAACTGCAATTTTTAATTAAGTTTTTTTATATTATTATTGTTTTAGTTTTGAAAGTTTTTCATTATTTTTATGATAATGATTTTACAAAATAAATTAAAAACACAATAAAACAATTAAAAAAATAATAATTTTTAAAGATAATCATGAAGTAACTTAAATAATAACAATAATCATAAAAATAATAATAACTGTTACCACGTATATATATTATATATACTTATATATATAATAATTATAATTTATTTTCACAGCCTTCATGAGCATAACATATTTGTTATCATTAATGACAAAAAATTTTAACTTCAATTTTTAAAAAATCCACAGATAATTTAAATAAATTAATTTTAATTATGAAAAACTGGTTAACATTCAGTTATATTAAGTACTCATAACTGTAATAGAAATCTTAGAAGTGTTCTTTTTTCATTTTTTATTTTAGTAACCATAATAATTAAATTTAACCAAAAATTATAATTAGCATGGTCTGCTTAATTTTAGATGACATAATTTTTTTACTGCAATTAAATAAAAAGATGGTTTAGTTTAAAGTAGAAAGTAGTTTCAACTGAGTGATTGTTGGAATTTTATGTATTAGTAGACATACCATTTATTACATTTATAATATATTTCTGCAGTAATGCATCTTGTAATATCTTTCTAGAGATTTGTAATTGATTTTTTGCAAATTTTATATTTTAATTAATATTTAAGAAATAAATATTACTTTCTTCCATATTTTCTCTCCTTCACAAGCAGCAGATATTTTGCCATGCTGGTGTATTACTGATTTAGATCTTAATCATAAGCGGCATTAATATTATTCTTAATATGATGAATTCTTGAGTGGTTGGGAAAACTGAGTAGAAGGTGATCTAATAACAGCATTTTAAAAATGTTTTACTTTGTTTAATAAGTTCTTGCTTCATTGATGTAGATTTAGAAACACTATAAAACAGATCATATTTAAAAAAAATATGAATTATAACATTTAAAATTCAATATAGCTCAAAAATTATGAAACTTTACAGCTCAGAACTGTTTATAATCTACTAATATACCAAAACTGTAAAATACGTAATAAATAAATGCTTTAAATGTCTGACTTTAGGTGATAGTGTCAGCAAAATTAATCCACACCTTTAAAAATGCTGTAAAAATCCACACCTTTAGAGGGAGTACGTGTGACCTGTATTTCATTACACTGTATTCTGTTATGTTTTTCATATTTTCTCCAAAACTATTTTTAGAAATTTTAAATGTAATAGTCTGTAAGCAAGAGGTAGATCAGTAGCTCATCAGCATGGCTGTACAATAGTTCACTAGTTTCAGAATATTTAATAAAAATTAAAAAAGTTTAGAGTAGAAAAAAATGATTAAAAAAAAAAGTTGAAATAAAATCCTCGATTTATTATGAATAGCTTAAAACATAATTTTAACCTCTTTTCAGTCTTCTATACGTAATTAAAATAAACTATGCAAAAAAATGTTACAGGGTGCAATTAAGGATATATTTTCAAGCTAATTTATAAATACGTGACTTTAATAGTATGAACAACATAATTTGTAATTAATTTAGAGCATCATTGTACTTATAACAGAATTTTCATTAAATAAAAAAGATGCCAACACAAAAACAAATAAATAAAACTTCTATTATTTCAAAATAGAGTTTCCCAAACCAGTCGCAAAGCAATTTATTAATTTTAGGATTAAAGTCTGATAATGCAATCTATTCCTTCTTCTTTTATTCCCTTTTGATGATTTTACTTTAATTTAATTTTATAATGTGATTGATTTTCACTTTTAGCCAAATGGCTTATTTCCCTAGGTATTTATTATTTCAATATCACATGAACCAAACATGATCATGACTATTTAATTTGACAGTTTTTTTTGTTTTGTTCTCTTCATACATTTTATTTCTTAAACAGTACTAGTAATTTGTTTATTCTTTCAATGAAACACTGCTAAAAAATTATATCCATTAATACAGAGGAAGCATAAGAGTATGCTTGAGTGTATTCTTAGCTCATTGTTGTTTCATTTTTACATAAAATATATATGTATGTTAAAAAAATATATATACATATTTCAAATCTAAAAATTTTGTTACATTTTACAGATTTTTAATTTTTTATGACAATTACTGGAAAAAAATCACTATTAATTGAAATAAATATATAGCAAAAGAGACATCAATAAAAACTCAAAAATTAACAGTTTTTTTAGTTATTCATGAAAATTATACAAACTTCTTTATAGTTGTTATTTATTTAACTGAGGAGTGCATTTTCAGTTGGTGTAATCAGCTGATTTTCAGTTCAATCCTCAGCAACAATCTGGAATTATTCACCCCTATTTTATTCATTTCCTGCTTTTGAAATATTTATCAATTCATATCCAAGGTTGTAGTACATCAAAACAGTTTACATACAGTTCCAGTTAGTGGTAGGCTGAGTTTTTTTTTTATAAATAAGGAAGGATTTAGGTGTCATTATGGATGGGAAATTCAAATGATTGAGTGGATTATATGATTAAAAAATTTAAATATAACTATCAGGATACAACAGGAGATGTCATAAGAACTATAATTCTAGCTGAGATTTGATATTATCCCATTTTAGAAACAGCCAAACATAAGTAGTACTAAACAGCTACTTTTTAAGGAGAACAAGGGTTGTTGCATAAAATTGACTTTTACATATATTATATGATAAAGTAATATTATACCACATCTCATTTATAAACAAGATATCTTAATCTCCTCTGACACAAAATCTATTCTATCAGTTGGGTGCTATTCATTTCTCGATCTAATGAAATTATATCGATAAACTGCACTATCAGTAAAATAAACAACAATAAAGCAGTGTAATATTTTATTTTCATAATTTAAAAATATTGTAACGTAAAACAAACAATAAAAAATATTATGTTAAAATATGGATTCAATACATTTTAATCAATCAGTTAATTACTGATTTTAATAATGTTTAATGATAAGTAATTATGTAAGATATGAGTATATATACAGATAAAATAAAAGTAATTAACATTCATAAAAAAATAATACTAATGTTATTTACAAAAAACAACAAACAACATTAGAAGACCGTTCACAATTACATAAATCTATATGCACGGATATTTCTGGATGTATTGTTAATTATTTTGGTAAAAACATATTGAAACACATGCATTAATAGTAATAATAACAATAATTAGCATTGCTCCCCCATGAAATAGAATTTTTAGCAATAGATGCTGATAACAACTGGAAAGTAAAATATGAAGAGAACAGGAAATAAAACAATGAGAGTCTATGTAAATTATTATTCCAAATTAAATGAAAATAAAAATTTTAAGGCTTGACAAACACTACAAGAAATATAGATGTATATAATATTTATAGAAAACTGACAAACTCCTACAAATTGGTAAAACTAAGGTAAAAGTATATGGTAAACAATGAAAACTATAGTTTTACTGTGGTAAAACCAACTTAGTTACTGTTTTATAGGAGTTCATCATTTTTCTATAAATATTATGTAATTTGTATTTTTTTTAATGTTTTTATCATAAAATCAAAAAAAAAATGTTTAAGCATTTACACTTATTTAATTTGGTAAAGAAACGTGTTTTCCATAATCAAGATGTCCAAGAAACTGGTTTAACGCAATTCCACTTTATTTTTTTGATTTAACTGTGTTTTGGTTTTATTCTGGTTATTACTTTCAATTTAATTTTATAAAGACATCTCTATTTTGTTTTTTTATCAATACAGATCTAAATTTTTGTAAAAATGGTTTTATGTTGTACTATTTGCTTATTAACCCTTACGGCCTCAAGCACGTTTTTCAGAAAAAGTAGATGTTTGGTAGAAATGCCACAGAAATAACAATATACACGATAAAATTATGAAAAAAATTGTTATTACTCAGTAAACTATGTAGATTGTGGTGCTGCGATCCAAAATGCTGTTACACCCTTGATTAATTATTTAAAATATAAGATTCAACTTTTTTTCATTTAAAAATGAAAAATACCGAATTTGTTCTTTATTTGAAAAAATCCTTGCTATTTATATCTAATCTATCAGTTTTTCTAAAAGCTAAAATTATTTGTGAACAAAATAAAAAAAATTCATTTAAAAATTTATATTATTTACATTGTTATTGAAATTTTTGTGTTACCATTTTTTTTTGTAACATTTTTGCTTTGAAATTTCAAAATAATTCTAAAATGGAGCGCTGAAACATTTTACCAAACCAAGGGGTTGCCTGTGATGATACTGTACTCCATTAACTCTTAAGAGTAGGTTTTTTAATTATCGCCATATTCAGTATGCAAGCTATAAAACCTTTTATTTCAGAAATGTTATTATTTTTCCATTTTCGGTATGGTACAGACAGCCTATCTCTATTTCCATTTAAATATTGATAGACTGATCTACTGGTTTCTCTCACCATCAGTTCAAATAAATTAAGTGTAAATAATAAATAAAAATAAATTATGGGTGTGGAACCTGGATTAGGCATATGTTTTGGGCCGAGGAGTTCCAAAAATTGATGTGGAAGAAGAGGGACATAATCTTCCGGTTCAATGATGTTTCTGTATGTCTCATCTTCTTCTGAATCCCCATCACTATCGCTTGTGATTAATTCATCATCTTCTTCAGCCCCACTGTCATTAGATAATTCGAAATCGCTATCATATCATCAACAAAAAAGTTATTAATTTCTGCATCGGTTAATTTCTACTAGGCCCGGACATTGTAGAAAAAAAACACCGAACTAACGAATAAATCTGAATATTTTACGGATCACGGTAAATAAAACTACAACTATCACTATAATTGAAACTCTAATTTCATAAAATAATAATATAATACCTATAAAAAATCCCATATAAACGCACGAAGTAACCAAAACATAACTATGAATGCACAGAACAAACTTCTGTTTACATTAGAGATTATCGGAATTTTGAAATCGATTATTCTCTAAAATACGTATCGTAAAATGAAAACAACCTACACTATCGATATCTACGAATTGTAAGCTTTAAGACTAAATGAGCGATCTAGCAACATAATAAATATATGAACATAAAAACTATATACCGATATATCGTACTGATGAGACGTTTAGCAAAAGCACTCATGTACGATATATCGTTACTTTGAAGCTTAAGGGTTAAAAAAACGTTTTCTTACCTAGAAGTAAATCAAGTGAAAAAAAGACTTACAAAATTGAATCCAAAGCCACACACAAAGTAAATTATGTGGCTGAATAATTCCATTGATTTAATTTTGCACATATTTTTATGTACTTGAGACATGAAATAGGGATTAAATAACTAATTTCTGCCCTGATGGTTGAGGAAATTAACTATGTATGCTGTGTTTATTGACTTGTGCTTATTAATCCATAACTGTGTTTGTTGCAACTTTAATTTTTTTCCTCTACCACAGAAAATATTATTAACACCCTGCACAATGACAATTGTATAGTGACCACTCTCACTATAAAATCCAGTGGAAAATTTTTATAAATATTAAAAATACTATCCAATCTAAGTTAATATTTTTCCCCTAAAAAGTCATATCAGTATAATAATAAAAAAAAAAAAAAAAATGAAAATACAGACTCTCATCTTTTTTTTCTCTTGTACTCTCCTATGTGGTAAAAATTTATATGTATATTAAGATTAATTCTGATAAAAACTGTATAATATTTTAAACATTCACTAAAGTTAATTTCTTTATAAATATTAAAACAAATTAATAAAACATTTATTAATTATCAGTTTTTTTAATTAAATAACATTTACCTAGTAATAAAAATAACAAAAAAATGAATGTTGTTAATAAAAAATATATAATATTACTGGATTATTTGTTTTTTTATTTTTATTTTTTATTATTGTTATTATTAAACTGTCTTTAAACATTTAACAAACTTATTAATATAAAATTTTTTAACAAATCTTCTATTCAATGAGTCACTGAGGCAGTTGTTGATCGTAAGATCTTAATTATTAATTTTATGTAATTAAAACTCGATCATAATGGCCTCATTTAACATCACAGAACCGTTTCCATTTCTGCTATCTCTGTCCTAAAACAAATAAAACACTGTTCTTATTGAATATAAGATTACATATTTTAAAAACATAAAAATCAAATTGTATTTGCACAAACCACATTTACTAACCAATTTAATATTAGATTCGTTACAAATACTGATACATTATAAATATTAATGCTGCTGATTACAACAGAGGGTCAATAATTTGCAATTTAATCAACCAAAACCATCTTTTTACAGTAGAAATTTCATCAGATTAAGTATTTACATAATCAAAGTTTCATCATTCAATGTGTTTGTCCATGTTCTTGTATTTGCATGTATGTACTTGAATTAATATATTAGGAGGTCTGGTTTCATCGAACAAATATCTCAATCTCAGGTTGGACTTTTTGTGCGGCTACCGTACAGTAAATGCTACCAGGACTCAACCAAATAGGTACATTGGCAGAGCTACCCCCTTCCCATCAAACATAAAATATCATGGATAGATTAATTCTAAACATTTCTATATTCTTAGCAGAGACACAGAGAGTATTTAACCAAAACCCAGATTTCTACTGGGAAGGAAAGGATCAAGATTTAGAGAGAAAGATAATTAATGGAAAAGGAATGACATACCAACAGAGGGAATGGAAAATGGGACTTCATCTGAGATTTCCATCAAGGCCTACTACCTGAAGATTAGCAATGGCATCCGCACCTATCTATTTTTTCCACAATCTCTGAAACGTTTGGAATATCTTTATTCAGGATTGAAGCAGCACAACAATTATCAGTGATTTTGATCCAACTGGCTCAAATATATGCTGCAGTAAATTGTTTCTCTTCCAAAGCCAATATAGAATATGCTCATATTTCATCAAGGAAAACCTTGACCATTCCCAGAACTGTTTATCTTGTTGCAACATTCAACTGAACAAAAAATCATTTGGCTTGTATCCTCAATGAACTAGAGTTTATGATATCTAGTGGAGCTGGTGCAAACCACTCAGTTACTGTTTCCAGAAGCTTCTGTAAATGATTACTAGATGATGCAAACTATATATAATGTTAATAGTTTTTAGAATTTTCTGGTACTTTGAGTTTGTTAACAAATAAACGTCTGTTTCGCACAATTATAATACTGAATTACATTTTTGAGATTGTTTCAACTGATTAATATTATGATCAAGTCAAGTAAAGTTTTTGAAGTACTTTTTCCTGTATGCATTTTAAAAAATATATCATTTTTTACTAAACAGTAGTAAGCTGTTTAAGTAAGTTGTAATCTGTAAGTAAGAGTGAAAAAGGAAGAGGGAACATTATCAACCAGTGGCAAGAGTGAAGAAGTGTAAAAATTGAAAACGTGATATGTTTTGGTACCAGAGTGCATGCTAACAAGTAAGTTAAATGCCATTTAGAAACCACTCATCCCAGCATAGTTAATAGATCTAGTGACTACTTTAGCAGGAAGCTGAAAGAGTTAAATCAACATATGGGTAGTTATTTTTTAACTATCCATCAATACCAAGCAAACTTTGCAGCATCTTTCAAGATAGTACATAAGATTACAAAATGTAAGAAACCCCATGCCTACCACAGAAGAACCCATTCTACTAACTAGCTACTGTAGATATAGTAAACAAGATGATCGGCGATTCCACTGGAAGCTACTTTCAAAAGTGCCTTTATTCAGTACCATCACCACTGCATTACCACTGTATACCATCACCATTGTATTCTGTGGCTGATAGTGTTAGATATCAACCACAGAATGCAACTTGTAGCACAGGACCTCAATAATCAATTAATCAAAAATTAAAAGGGAAAGAATTTGGCTTGCAGCTGGTTAAGACCACAGATTATAATAATAATGATGCTCACTTAATTTGCTATGTACAATTTATATATGGCACTAACATTGTAAAATACCTTCTCTTCCGAGAAAGTATCACTGTTTGTGCAAAGACTTAAAAACTATTCATGATCTTTGAAACTTTTACATCCGAAAACTGTTTAAAGTGTGTTGTCTGTACAGTCAGTGCTCATTCTATGTTTGGCTGTTAGAAAAACACTTCAAGCAAATGAATAAATTGACAGAAGAACTAAATTAAGGGTGAGTATCTGACAATCTTGAACTGTGTAATGGTGATGTTTCAGAAACTTGAAATTAAAACATGCATGCTTTGATCCAATTTTAATTGTTATGGTAATAATGTAATAAAATGAAATTGACTTAATAAAACAAAATAGTCACCTATCATCTGCAACTGGATTCTGATTAACTACTCATCCAGGCCTGATGAACCAAGAGTGCAACATAGCTATGTGTACTCCCCCTCCAAAAAAAATACTGCTACCTAAAGGTGTCAGCTAAATAAAGATGCACCTGATAAAAGTTTTTTATTTGCTACCTAAAAATACTGATAAATACTGCTACCTAAAGGTGTCAGCTAAATAAAGATGCACCTGATAAAAGTTTTTTATTTGATTATACACTTCACTAATGGACACTTAACTAATGAGGAACTAAGTGTATCCAGAAAATGGATTATAAATTTAACAATTTTTCTTTCATACAATTTATCACCTTCTTCAATTATCATGAAAAGATTACACAGATTGGTAAGATGATCAAACTATATCTACTTCCGGTTCTGACATCTAGGCATTTTGGGTGTAACATATGAGAAATTGAAGCGTGTGAAGTAATTTAGAGGCCATTTCATAAGCCAACTGATTATAGATCAACAAAGTAAACAATATTGAGTGCAATTTCACTGCATTCTGTCGGCATGTATTATAAGCTAATGACCATAAAAGAGGTAATAAGATATTAATTATAAAACAAAATAATTAATGTCACCTGTACAACTGTGGTGTGCTAATATACCTTCCAGAGATCTCAGTTGACGTTATATGATTTCTAGTCATATCTCTAGTACGTAACATATCAGTTGCATTCATAAATCTGTTGAAACAAAGAGTTTTCATAAAATGTATTAGAATAATAAAATTTTAATTAACATCTATTTAATATACAATTCAATGAAATATTTAAAGATATATAAATAAATAGATAAATTTTTCTAAGGAAAAAGTGACATTAGTTTAAATGACTTAACTTTAAACTATGAAACAAAAATAAAATAAGAATAGAAAATATATATTCATACAAGCAAACATGAATAGATATTTTTAGCTGTGAAGACTAATAATAGAAAATTTCTCTTGGGTTAAAAAAAATTGGTTTATTATGTTTAAGCAATTAACTGCACACAAATAGGCTAGAACATAAACATCCCAAAACATATGAATTATGTAGGTTATAAACATATAAGAAAAGAAAAAAAATTATAAGAAGTAATGTGAATAAATAACCACTACGGAATTTATTTTCCAAAATTTCTACTACTGAATTGAAATTTTATAGAAATAAAGAAGTCATTTGATCAGATATAAAAATAATGGCAAAGAATTATGCATAGTTACAGATTACACAAAAAGAAATATAGATTATGAAGTTGGCACAAACATTGCGGTTTCATTTTGAACATGAAAATGCCTTATGTACATTTTGTACATAAAAGATTCTATCATGCCATTATCCACTGAATTCATTTTCATTCTGATAGATAATTAAGTGTGTTTAATTCAAAATATATAAATCTTTCTATTAAAAGATTTTACAGAGAATGAAAAAATTCATAGGAAATAAAAAAAAAATTAAATAAAGGTATTATAGAAAATCTTTGTAAAACAAACTTTAGTTTGATTAAAAACATTCAACCACTAATGTTGAATAATACTAAATCTTTTTAACTTTGTAAATAAGCTAGATTTGAACTAAATTTTTATTATATTAATCTTGTCTCATTTCAGCTATACTTATTTAGTTTTTGTACTGTTAATTAATTACAGAGTATGTTTCTCCAAATCTATCATGTCCATGATCCATCATGACAAAATGGATTGAAAGGAGAGTAACAAAAGGAAACTATAATTGCAAAAGTGAACAAAATATAATCTATGTAAAATGTCTGATAGGTAGAGATTTTGTCAACACTGACAAGTTATAAAATGTTAGCTCTCTTCCAACATTCTTCTCAGATAAGCAGAAGATAACTCTACAAATGTTTGGCAACAGATTATGTATAGAGAATCACTTTCTCTCCCAAACTTCATTGAACAAGTAGACTGAAAACATTTTTGTAGGATTCTTTACTGTATAACAAATTCACAAGAGATACAACTCTGTAAACAGATAGATGGCTAGGCATGATTCTATCAGGAGAAAATGATTTACTCAGAATAAATAATGTGGCAACTGCTGAACAGTAAACAGTAAATGACAAAATTTCAATTCAAACAGCTATTTGAATAATGTACATACACAACAGAAGATATTGGATGAAACATCACAATTACAAATGAAACTGAGGGATTTCCTGTATGGGTTGCCAAGGAGTAATTGGCCAAAAATGGGAGAAGTTGAGCAAAACAGTTAAATATTTAATGGATTATACTTAATCATATTATCTACATAAATATTATCATGACATTACCATTTTATCTACATAAACAATAAAATTTTCTCTATAACATAGAAGTGTATTTGATATAATTATGTAATAGTTCATGTAAAAAATATACGTAGTATATTAAAACAGATTTATAGGGCAGAAGACCTGGCATAATAAAAGTCATTTCTAAAAATGGCTTAGGCATTCCCAAGGAAAACAAGTATATCATATCATGTTTACTAAGGAAATGAATGTAAGAAATGAAATAGTTTTATATTGCCTTATTTACCGAATCAAATATATTGCGCATAAAAGCATGTCAATTCCATTGAAATATAGGTGATATTCTATCCTACAATGAGAATTTAACTTTGTTTATTGCTGAGAATGACTGGTGTAATGAACATCAATACACCTAGACAAATCAACTCTGATTAGTGCTCCTTATACTTCAGATGCTGTAAAGTACAGCTGTCATTAGAAAGATTGTGACAGACAAGGTAAAGCAACAAATTAATGTATCCTTTTTTAAATACAACGATGCATTATATACATCTTTTCAGTCACTATGGGAGAATATAAATATGTTGAACAAATATTAAAATTAAATATGAAAGTTATATTTAAGCTCTCTTTCATTTAAGCCAGTTTTAAGCTAGTTAGAATTTCTAACTAGCTATTGGTACTATTACTAGCTATTGGTAATTAGGTATTGAAATATTCTTCTACCATTTTTAATAGAGTAAAAACACACACACACACACACACACACACACACACACACACACACACACACACACACACACACACACACACACACCAAATTAGGATAAAAATATAAGTGACAAGACTATTATGAAATTATTCACATTAAAAAAAATTTATGTAAAATTTTGTGTCATTAATTACACAAAGTTTCCAAGTTAATTATAAATTACATAGGGAAAACCTCATCAATTCTAATTATTAAAAATAAAAATAAAAATGTTTTTTTCTTTTAAAAGATGATTTGATTTTTGACAAAAAAATTTAAATGTAAAAACTTTGTTTTTCAGTCGTATAAATGTTTTTTGTTTAATTAAAAAGAAAATAATTTTGTCATAATTACATTTTAAAATGATTATTTTAAGTTTTAAAAATGAATTTTACAGTGGTTGTAGCAGGATAATAAACATATTAATGAAAGTAAGGCAGTGAATAATCTGTCTTTTCAACAAACTAAACTCATTTTTACAAATATTGATTCGTGGTATTATGCCATGCTCTTGCTCAATACTTTCAGGAACTTATTGTTAAGCAAAGTAAGTAAATTATTCAGAAGTATACGTAGGGTGTAGCAGTACACATCACACTACATCTGCCAATAATGGGAGCCTATGTAACAGACTATTTCTGGCATGATCACAATAAACACTGTATTATAATTAAATAGTCTAAATAATAATAAATTTAGAAAAAGTTGTTTAGTAGAATATAAAAATACAGGTGTAGAAAAAAATATTGGGGCTTCAGAGCTATATAATCTCTTAACTTTGATGAAGACACAACTTTTATAAGTGAAGGTACATAATACCTTTATAAAACCTCAAAAGAAAAAAAATCATATGTGGTCTGATCAGATGATCTTGAAGGCCACTGCAATAAGTTTTATCACATCTACGCCAACCGTTCCAGCAATTGGGGATACATTATTCAACCAATCCTGAACAGAGTTATACCAGTAAGGAGATGCACCATCTTGATGCCAAATAAAATTCTCTAGTCCATCTTGTGTTTAAGGAGAATGTGTGGGTTTACCTAACACTGCTGGGCTTTCTACTAAGACTAAATAAATGTTGACTCATCACTGAACACAACACAATCAAGAAAATGACTGTTCAGTTGGCATGTACAGTGTAGTCGGCAGGCTTCAAAACCTGGAACAGTTACAAACGCTACAAACATACATAAGCATTTCCTTAAAACATTTCACACTGTCTTCAAAAGTTCAATGCTGACCTTTGTAACAAATTTTTTAGGACAACAGAGGAACAAACGACTTATTTTACAAATTAATGTTCACCCAAGGTAGAGAATTATCACTCAAGGCTGGTTTTTGGATATATAATTTTAACTCTTCAGTATGAGAGTAATTTTTTAAAAACTGATTCAACATTTCCAATCAAGTAAGAAGGTATTCTGAGTTTAGGTACATTTTTCTTTTTTGCCTCTTACAGAATTGACATTTCTGATAAAGAAAAACAAATTTAGGTGAGGACTCAATATTCAGAAAAAGTGACAGACTTAAATTCAGAGTTAAGATTCTCAGAATTCTGTAATGGTAAAATTTAAGTGAAAAAGTTCATATCTATACATGTACAAAGAACTTCCAAATTTGGTAAAATGCTATACAGAGTAATTTTTCCTTTAGGACTAATAATGAAAAGTGACGTGATTGTAAATACAAAGAGGAATTTTATATTTGGAAACAGTTAATTAATTTGTTTGTTTATTTCATGATGAAAAAATGAAAGTTTTCATGAATTAAAAGTCAGACATCAGACTGAAAAGTTTAATGAGTGGCAGAAAATTAAAGCAGATTTAGTACAATTAAGCAAAATAAATTTAGAAAAACTGTAACAACCAACAAATTAAGAAAATGTTAAACAAAGATGAATAAGTACTCAAAAAAATGCTGAACTAATGCTTATGAAAAAGAACAGGTGATTTTTTAATAGAAACTGCCCTTCAAAGAAAAAACGATACTTACGTATTTACGCCACCGCAGCTACAGCTTTATTTAAAAACAAAGTAGTCATCAGATTTCAGTGGAAAATGAGCAGTCTCTTTATTAATTTTAATAAATGGTTATTTATATTTATTTATTTTATAAATATAATTTAACCAAACTTAACCTACGCTCGCTTTGCTCGCTAACCTTGACTAAATTAACACCGTAATTTTTTGAGTATTTATTTAATAAATTCAGTAATTATTGCAATTATTTATTATTTAAATAATCAAAACACTCCTGTTAATTAGTCAAGGTTAGCGAGTGTAGGTTAAGTTTGGTTAAATTATATTTATAAAATAAATAAATATAAATAACCATTTATTAAAATTAATAAAGAGACTGTTTTGAATCTATGTTAAACTCTATATCGGCCCATTTTCCACCGACATCCGATTGACTACTTTGTTTTTAAATAAAGCTGTAGCTGCGGTGGCATTAATACCTAAGTACCTAAAAAACATAATTTCAGATCTATGTTATTAATATTTACAGGTAATCTTGAAACTTTAAGGTTTTTATATGCTTAAGTGTATTTATAGTCAATAGTAGATAACGAAAATACTATCAATATTTAAAGAAAGTTATCAGCAAAGATTGCAATCTTTTATTTAAAATTAACTTTCAGTCTTTCCTTGTTATCCTAATACTGTAAGGGTGGTATTCATGGTTCAAAGCTTGGGATTCAGAATTAGATTTATACAAAATACAAAAGATCTTACGGTTGAGATTTGCTAAGTAAATATTACTTTGCTACTAAACTATCAAAAATGCTATTATAATAATATTTTCAATAAACAAACTATGGGTAAAAATAAAACAATTTATCAATTACTGTTAGAAAAGCATTAAAATACTGAAGAAGTGCATTCCAAAATAAAATTGTAATTTTTATTGACATTTCTCTTTTCACATGCTGCATAAAGACACAATTGGTGCACTTAAAATATAAAAACAAACTTCTTACATTAGTAATTAATAGATTTTAAGTCTTAAAATAATTAAGAATTAGGCGATTAGTTAACAAAAATTAAAATTGATGAGGTTTTCAAGGTGAGTATGAGGTGATACTTTTGTAAGGTCTATTATGAAATTACTGCTGATGCAAACATGATGATAGGATCATGTACGAGCAATTTCTTTACATGGTGTAAAATATCAATTATATTATCAGATTCTAGTTTCATGTCAGATGTATCTGGTTTACAGCAAATGAAATGAATCCTTGAGATGATAAACTATTCCAACCTCGTGAAGCCTCACATTCCAACAAGCAAGGGTCCAACAAGTTTCAAGGAGGGTTGAATGGAGCCTCTCAAAGAAAAAGTAATTAGATGATAATTGGATAAAGCTAGATTTCCAGCTGCTACTCCTGTAATTTAAGACAAATCAAAGTGTAGCAATATTATTGATGGCTTTGAGATTTATGTTATATTAACTTTATTAGTCGGAAAGAAAAGTGCTGTTGAAATTCTTTGGTAAATTTGTGAAATTTACAAACTGAATATTATGGGGAACTGTTAAAAATATGAACAAATATCAATGGTGTAGAGCATAGTGGTCAATTTCTATACTTTTAGTAACACCATTAAGCTATATACTATAAGAATTGATGCTGTGATGAAATTAAAAAATAACTGTTTCACAGTATCTGAATCATTGATAGATTTTTTTGTTGTTAAAAACATGTAGTAATATGTGTTTTATGATACTATTCATTGTACATTATTTACTGTTTAGTGTTTCAATATAAGTAATAAGTGAAGTTTCAATATAAGTAAAGTGACAACAATATTAACTTCGCATGATATGACTGACCTTGGACCACTGTTTGAATTGTCAATTGATTTACAAATTTTCTCTGAACTTTCTTTTACTAAATTAAAGATTTGATCTCATGCCAAGCTATTAACTATTTGTATGTATAGAGAGCTAGTTCACACCATAGCAATTAGAAAGTGATGATCAAATAATGACAAAATCTGAATTAATAGTTCAAAACGTAGGGTGGCTTGAGTTGTTTATCATTTTTTTACCCTTATTTTTATTTTTAATTTCGCAACAGACCTTACTTAAAAACACTTCTTGTAATAATAACATTTTCTCTTTTTTCATCTACTAAAAACTTACTGTGGTGACTGACGATGATTAGGTTGACCACCGCATGGACAGCAGCCGGATACACCCCTGCCCCTTGCACACATACAAAGTCAAAATACTACTACTGCTCATTGCACAATGCACAATACATAACACATGCATTAAATATTTCATTTTTTATTCAACATGCACAAGCAAAATAAACCTGTATTAATATTAGCAGAATTATAAATTAATATATATAACTGATTTTTTAAAATATTTTGTAAAATATTAAGCAAATGAAGATAAATAATAGTTTTATTATTGTGATCTGTACGTAATAATAAACTGTATGGATTATGTCATTCCTAACATGATCCATACAATTATGCTGTTCCACAGATAAAAACAGGAACTCCCTCAGCATTTGTCTGAGTGGACCAGAGGATACCTTAGTAAAATCTTGATCAAAGCAGAATCACAAAATACACAATTTATTATAAAGTAAAAAAAGTGATTTAAAGTCCATATTGTTTATTTAAAAGTAAAAACATGAAAAAATATAAACTAAATATGAGAAGACATAATTTATCAGTACTAACAAATCACAAGTAGAAGGCCTTAATGAGAATTACTTGAACATATATTTATTTATTTACTAGTTAACTAGAGGTGCAGAAAATTTAGGGTTTTTAAAATTATTTAATTATTCTTAAAAAATTCATCAGAGTAATATTTTTTCAGTAAAAGAAAAATCTTTTAATTGTATTTTGAATAAATTGTGGTGAGGATTTTTTAAATGGTCCAGTAATTTACTAAAGGTGACAATGAAAGCATATGACAATTTCTGAAAAAAAAAACTAAGATATTGTGTTAGTTTACATGAGAATAGTTCAACTGTCTGGTTTGATCAAGGTGGATATTGTTCATGTTCATAAACCCACATGGATAAGTAAACATTTCTTTTAATTTAGAAAATTTTGATCTACATGATTCATATTTACGGGCACCAAACAATCATCTAACAATCCATTTCTGTAACTTGAAAGACTTTCTTGACCTTTTGAGGGAGCCTCAGTTGATGATATACTTCATGTGGAAATATTAAGTAAACATAATAATTATCTAATATTGATGACAAACTTAGCATTTTGTTACAGCACTTCAAAACAAAACAGTATGATTTGATTTTGTTGTAAATGAAATCAATTTAATCATCCTACGAAAATCTGTTATCTAATAAAGCACCCAGAAACTTTGCTTTAAGAGCAACAAGAATATTATTGTTATCATTAATAGGAATTGTATCCATTTGGTTAGCAATGTTGTGTCTACCTAAGAAACACATTACAATGGTTTTATACATATTTAAATTTAGATGATTACAAATAATTTATTTAACTACTAATATAGAATTTTCAATCCTTTTAAACAATTTTTCTTTGGATATAGGTACAGTCTCCCTCTATGAATCATGAGACTTTGCCAATAGTAAGGGGGCTTGAGTGCTCAGCGACAGAGTAGCTGGACCAAAGGTGCAACCATGTCAGAGAGGTATCTGTTTAGAACCAGACTGAGGAATGATTCCTGAAAGAGGGCAGCAGCTCTTTCAGTAGTTGTTAAGGGCATAGTTTAGGAGGGCTTAAATGGCCATATCAACATCACTCAATCTTCAGTACTGCGCAGCTGAAAACAGTGGAAAACTACAGTTTTTTTCCCAAGAAAATGTAGCTCTCTATATTTTCATGTAACAAAGATGGAGGCGTCTCCTTGGTAAAATATTCTAGAGGTAAACTAATCCTCTGTTCGGATCTCCAGCTGGGTATTACTAAGGAAGGAGTCACCAGAAAATTAAAAAATAACATTCTATGAATCAGAGCGTGGAATGTTAGAAATCTAAAAAAGGTTGGTAGATTAGAAAGTTTAAAGAGGGATATGGATAGGTTAAATATAGATGTAGCAGGAATTAGCAAGGTTCGGTGGGAAGAGGAAAACGACTTTTGGTCAGGTGATTTTAGAATAATTAACTCAACATCAAATAAAGGGCAGACAGGAGTAGGTTTTGTAATGAACAAGAATATAGGAAGAGAGTAGAGTATTTCAAAAAGCTTATAGATAGAATCATTGTAGTAAGCATAAAATCAAAACCTAAGGTGGCAATGATGATTAACATCTATATGCCTATAAGTGTCCATGATGATGATGTGGTAGTGTGTGTATACAAAGAAATTGACAAAGCAATTAAACACATAAAAGGGGATGAAAATTTAATAATAGTTGGAGACTGGTATGCAAGCATCGGAAAAGGCAAGGAAGGAAATATGGGCAGGGCAAATAGATTGAGAGAGGGACCGATTTACTGAGTTTTGCATGAAGTATAATTTAGTAATTGACAACATCCAGTTTAAAAATCATTATAGAAGAATATACACATGGAAAAAGCCTGGCGATACTGCAAGGTTTCAGATAGGTTATATCATGGTTAAACAAAGATTTAGAAATTAACTCATTGACTGCAAAGAATATCCAGGAGCAAAAATTGATAGCGACCATAATTTAGTGATAATGAAATGTAGATTGGGGTTTAAAAACCTGAAGAAAAGATGTCAGATGAATCGATGGAATTTAGAGAAGCTTGAGGAAGAGGAGATAAAGAATATTTTTGAGGAGGACATTGCAAAAGGTCTAAAAAAGATAAGGTAGAAAATATAGAAGAAGAATGGGAGAATGGTAAAAAGGAAATTCTTAAATCAGCAGAAGTGAATTTAGACAGAACAAAGAGAATTGGTAGAAAACGTTGGATATCGGAGGATATATTGCAGTTGATGGATGAATGTAGAAAGTATACGAATGCTAGTGATATAGAAGGTAAAAGGAATTTTCGACAATTAAGAAATATTATAAACAGGATGTGCAAATTAGCAAAAAGAAGAGTGGCTTAAAGAAAAGTGTTCAGAATTGGAAAGAGAAATGATCACTGGTAAAATAGATGTAGCAAAGTTAAGGAGAATTTTGTGGTACATAAATTAATGCGCGAGGCCTTGTTTGCGGAGTATCGTCAGAAAAGGAACGAGTATTTTCATAGAATTAGGACTTCTAAGCGGGATTCCTGGCGCTCTTTTGTTCAGGAGCAGGGGAACAAAGACCCTTGGGGTGTTGTTTATCGTGTACTTGGTCAGAAACGTAAAAAGGACAGTCTTCTGTCGGCTCTCTCGACCCAGGACGGCGTTGTAGTTGAGAAAGATCGTGTTTTATCTCTTCTGATGGACGATCTGCTCCCCGATGATACCGAGGTTGGTGAGACCTCGTATCACCGGTGAGTTCGAGCGGCGTTAGTGAATTTCAACACGGACTCTGGGTCTTTGGAGATTACTGAGGCGGAAGTCCGCCAAGTAATCTGTAGCATTGCTAGGAACAAAGCTCCCGGGTATGATGGTATCACGGTGTCGCTCCTTGTTCGCACCTTGCCTGTTATTCTTGGCCCGTTGACTAGGGTGTTCAATAGGTGTTTATTTGCCGGGTATTTCCCGGCTTGCTCGAAGCGTGGAATTTTGAAGCTGTTGTTCAAAGGTGGCGACAAGGACCCCACCGTTAGTTCTTCTTACCGTCCTCTGACGCTCTTGCCGGTTGTTGGAAAACTTTTCGAGAAAGTACTTTACCTCCGCATTAATAGTAGGCTCACTTCGAATCACATGCTGATGGACGACCAGTATGGCTTTAGACCCGGTAAGAGTACAGAGGATGCGATTCTCAGAGTCCTGGATCTGGCTTCAGGCAGTGAGTGCAAGTATGTACTCGGTGTCTTCTTGGACATATCCGGGGCATTTAATAACTTGTGGTGGCCCTCTGCCTTGTTTCAATTGCAGAAGCGTGGTTGCACGCAGGAAGAAATCAGGACTCTCTCGAGTTATTTCAGCAAAAGAACTGTTGTCCTTCGTGACGGCAGTTCGCAAGTAGGAAAGACCCTGTCAAAAGGATGTCCACAGGGCAGTGTATTAGGTTCACTAGTCTGGACCATCGAGTTTGACTCTCTCATGCGGCTGCGTTTGCCCGGTGGCTGTCGCGTCGTGCCCTTATACCAACGATGGGCTGCTGCTGGTTGAGGGTAGTTCGCGTGCTGAGATCGAGCTCAGAGCGGCACAGGGATGTAGGGTTTTGCGGTTGTGGAGTCTTCAGCATAAGATGGTTTTCAGTGCGGAGAAAACCACTATGATGTTTTTGAAGGGCCGTTTAGCTGCAACTCGCCATCCGCGGATTGTGATGGACGGTCGTTCAATTAGGTATGTCACCCTTCAGAAATATCTGGGTGTTATCCTTGATGAGAGGCTTCTCTTCAAGGAGCACCTTCAGTATGTGGCGAAGAAGGCAGTTGATGCTTTCTTCGACGTCCGTAGAGTGGTCCATCCCAATTGGGGGTTGAATTTCCATACCATGCGGATTCTTTATAAAGGCGTTTGTGAGGCCATTATGTTGTACGCTGCGCCGGTCTAGGCTCATCGATTGCGGTACCAATGCTATATAGGGACATTCTATTACGAGCCCAACGTTTTCTCTTGTTAGCGGTTGTCGGTGGTTACAGGACTGTCTCGCGAGAGGTTGTAACTGTGATCGTGGGCATCAAACCTGTGGATATTTCGGCTACGGAACGTAGCCAGCGGTATGTTGCAAAGAAGGGAGGCCTTCTTACTGCTGGGCGTATGCGTGAGATCGAAGACCAAGGTTTCGACTCTTGGCAAGATAGGTGGAATACTTCTTTGACAGGTCGTTATACGCATGGTATATTTCCCAATGTTAGAAGAGTTGCGAGCGATTAGCTGGGTATGCCCCAATCGGCATACCACTCAGTTCCTCTCAGGACATGGTGCCTTTAGGGATAAATTGGCAAAGTTTAGGTTGGTTGATTCCGGCTTCTGTCCGGACTTTAGGGTCGATGACACCGTGGACCATGTCCTTCACATATGTCCCCGGTACGAAGCTGATCGTACCAGAGTTGCTAGGGAACTCGAGAGAGTAAACTCTATTTGGATCTACGAGTCAACTGGAGGACTCGTAGAGTGGACAATAGTTGCTGGCTTCCTCGCCCTGAGCAGGGCTGCCGAAGGGATCTAGTAGGTGATAGGAGCCTGAGTGGCTAGGGACCGCCTGGGCAGTTGACTGGCCGAAGGTAGGCGCTTAAGGCAGCGTGCCTCGGTTAGATGTATTGGTGGTATGTATTAATCACGCTGTCGGCGGAGTTGCGGCTGTTGTCGGCGGGCGGGATTATTCTTGCCCGGTGGATGCGGTTGCGCTCCGACGGGGGCACAAATGAGCTAACGACACTGTCGGCGGGGCTTCTCTGGGTACTGCTTAGGTGGTATGCAGGGGAGTCTTGGCGGCGGTCTGCGAAAGATGGTGAATGTCACGCGGGACTCCGTGATGGCGCTGTGCGGGAGTAGGCGTTAATTCTCCTCTCCCGGGCGGACCGGAACGGAGTCAGATAGAAACTCACTTTGAGTATTAAGCGGGGTTCTTAAGGGAACAAGGTCTAAATTTCGATGTATAAAACTTTAGTGGGAAAGTTTGTTGTTGAGGTTATTAGTACGGATCTGAGACATTCAGAAAGTGGCTCTTTAATAGTTAGATCTAGGCGCGGGGTCTTCGTTCCGCGGTTAGGCTTCTAGCTTAGTTCCTGAGGGCGACGTGGTAGCTGCAGGTGTCCGTTGTCTTCATTCTGAAGGCATAAACACGTAAAAACTATCTCGGGGTGAATTTTACCGATGCAGATGTCCCTCGTGGCATCTCTGCGGGGCCTGGACTGAAAGCTGTGGTGCGCAATCACTTTGAGGGCGAGAAGATGTCCTCCGTTAAAGCCACTACTGGCTAGGAACGGAGGGGGTGGTGTAGCGACCGGACACGCTACGAGGTGGGATCTTCTCCCCTCGGGGGGGAATCGAGATGTATATAAATTAAAATCTAATACTGTGTTAAGTAAAGATGGTATACCAATTAATTTATAATACGAAAGAAAAGGTTGATAGGTAGGTGGAATATATTGAAGAGTTATACGAAGGAAGTGAATTAGAAACTGCTGTTATACAGGAAGAAGAGGAAGTCAAAGAGAATGAAAAAGGAGATTATAATACTGAAATCTGAATTTAATAGACTATTAAAATATTTGAATGGCAGAAAGGCTCCTATTGTAGATGGGATACCTGAAGAATTACTGTGCTGTGCAGGCGAGGAAGCGATAGATAGATTATACAAACTGGTGTGTAATATTTATGAAAAAAGGGAAGTTCCATCAGACTTCAAAAAAAGTGTTATTGCCATGATACCAAAGAAAGCAGGAGCAGATAAATGTGAAGAATACAGAACAAATAGCTACTCATGCATAAAAAATCTTAACTAGAATTTTATACAGAATAATTGAGAGAAAAGTGGAAGAAGTGTTAGGAGAATACCAATTTGGTTTTAGGAAAAGTACAAGGACAAGGGAAGCAATTTTAGCATTCAGATTAATGGTAGAAGGAAGATTAAAGAAAAACAAACCAACATATATGGAATTTATAGACTTAGAAAAGGCATTTGATAACGTAGACTGGAATAAAATGTTCAGCATTTTAACAAATTTAGGGTTCAAGTATAGAGATAGAAATTACAAGAACCAAACTGCAACAGTAATAATCGAACAACGTAAGAAATAAGCGTACAGAGGTAGAAGAATTTTGTAGAATTACTGAAGATGGACGAAGCAGGAGCAATATAAAATGCCAAATAGCATGGGTGAAATGAGCTTTCAGTCAGAAATATAATTTGTTTACATCAAAAATTAATTTAAACGTCTGGAAAATTTTTTTGAAAGTATATGGTTGGAGTGTCGCTTTATATGGAAGTGAAACTTGATGATCAGAATACCTGAGAAGAAAAGATTAGAAGCTTTTGAAATGTGGTGCTACAGGAGACTGCTAAAAATCAGATGGGTGGATTAAGTGACAAATGAAGAGTTTGCGGCAAGTTGATAAAGAAAGAAGCATTTGGAAAGGTGTAGTTAAAAGAAGAGACAGACTTATAGGCCACATATTAGGCATCCCGGAATAGTTGCTTTGATATTGGAGGTACAGGTGGATGGGAAAAATTGTGCGGGCAGATAACGTTTGGAATATGTAAAACAAATTGTTAGGGATGTAAACAGGGAATCTTGGAGCTGCATCAAGCCAAAAAAAAAAAAAAAAAAAAAAAAAAAAATAGGTACAGTTGTGTACTCTCTGAAGAGAGTAACAATGAATTGTTCAAAATTGAGGGAAGTCATTAAAACAACATAGAAAAAAATGGACCAAGTATACTTTCTGTGGCATACTGTGTTTTACATTTTGAACTAATAATCTACATTTTGTATATGTAATCTTACCAAAAGATGAAATTTCAACTGTTGGTTGACAAGGTAAAAAACTGTTAGCAACTCCTTTGTGCCAGAGCACCTAAGATCATCAGTAATTTCTTATCAGTAAATTGAACTGTTTACTGAATTCCCCAAAAAATTAAAATGGAAACTTTTTATTATTTATGGTATTTTAAATATTTAAAAAAACTGGGAAAAGGCAATAAGTAGACAATTTTTTCCCAAGAACTTACTGGAAGTTAATACATTATGATTTTCAAGAAATTTTAAAATTCTACATTTCATAATTTTTTCAAATCATTTACAAAATACATTCAGTAACAAAACTGGCCTACATTTTGTAAAATCAAGTGCCAAATATTTCTTAAGGAGGTAAATTACAATGGAAGTTTTAAGGCAAATGGAAAATATTTCATTATGAAATATTCATTAATAAGATTTGTGTGAGACAATAATCTATGGCTTCTTTCAAAATTCTACCTAAAATTTCAACATCTACTGAATGTTTACTCTATTTTTAAATACAAGTTTTAACTTCATGAAAATAAAAATACTATTCAAGAAAACTATTCAAGGTGAATAACGATATGAATAATATGTAAAGCGGAAAAATATTATTGTTTTTTGAAATACTGGAAAAGAATTACTAAATTTCTCTGCTACATAACAAGGAGATGAGATAAAGACTGTATTGATAAGCCCTTTTGTATTTTTTATAAAGTTATTAGACTTTTTTATTTTCATATCCACTTTCACTTTTGATAACTGCCCTCATTTGTTTAGTTAGATTTATTGTTTGAATTAGATATTAAATTATCATAATAAAATCTTTTAACATTTTGAATAACTTTAGCATAAATTGGACAAATATATTTAGATATTATTAGACAAATTAGACAAAAATCAGAGAAATTTTATTTAGTAATTTTACACATGTTCCACAGCGTAGAGTTAAATATTACATTTCCTTTAGTAATACATGCATTTTGTAGGTAGATTTCATAAGAAAGCTACCTATTGTAATGAGTATCATGATTCGACTTCTGAAAAATTTCAACATATCTTTGTGTTTCACATCCCCCAGACCTCAAAATCACCATCAGTCCAAAAGTTTTTATATATATATTTATTTCACTTTCTTGTGGACACAATAACTGTTGTAATTTTGCGCCAATCAATTTCAAATTGATACATAAAATATGACGACCCAAAATCTCAGTTGAGTTCATTAATGGGCAAAATCAGACTATGGGGATGAAAACTGGAGGGGGACTTTTTCAGAAAAAATCAAAATATCACTATAACTTTCTTATTAAATAAAATATTGAACTCGTTTAAAGTTCCTACTATTGTTTGGATAAGGCCCTAACACTTATCTAAGTAAAGTCTTTTGATATCACCAACCATTGGCCCAAGGGGTGGAAAAAATTGGGTTTTGAAGACAAAAAAAATCAACTTCCCTTAACAGGTATAACATCAAACGGTTTAAAGTGGTCATTAGTCCTCTAAACATTACCTAAAACTTTTGTCTGAAACAATTTTTGTTTACAGCAAGGGATGATGAAAATTTTTCTGGAATTGTAAGAAGATGGGGCTTGTCATATGCTAAACATGTGAAACATTTTTTCACATGTAACCATTGTCGTATTGAGTAAATTTGAACTTTATCTTAAGTTTAAGGTGGAAATCTTTTTTATCCACTACTTAGCACCAGTGAAATCTACCTCTACTTTCTGGTATGCCAAAAGAAATTTTTTTTATGTTTAAACTGTTTTTTTTACTAAAGAAACTTTACTTTTTTTTACTAAAGAACTAGGAAGAAGGCCTTCAAAAAAGATTAAGAAAATTGTTAAATTTCTCATTAAAGCTAATTTTGTTATTATTTTCCCAATTTTTTCTCTAACAATGAGATTAGATCAGATTTTTGATCAAAAGAAATTACCCTTTTAAAGAAATAAAACTAATTATTGTCTCGTTACATATTTTTGTTAAGAAATTATGAAATTGCAGTTGTAATCTGAAAGTTTGTAAACTGCACAAAAGGTTGAAAAATTATCTTTCAGTAGTTTTGGAAACCATCTTAATATTGATCTAACATTAGATTTAGTGCAGAAGCTACAGCCTACAAATCATAAAATCTTTGTCATCATATTGAGCATTTTATTCATCCTAACAATACTAGATAAATAATTAACATCATTATTTTCAGAGAGTAAGTCTGATTGGTGCCTCTTGCACTTCAGATGTTTCAAACATATGATTAGATCGGAGAACAGATTCTGTAAAGCTACAAATTAATGTATCCATTTCAGTCATAAGATAATGGTTACATACATTGTTTTTGTACAGAATGGAAACTAACATTTCTATGATCCTTTCAAGTGACCAGTATTTACTTTAAAAATTTATATTGAAGCAAGGGTCAAGGATTAACGTTGAATACTGCACATAAGATCGATCAATAGTTTGTAATAACATTGTGGCATTATTATTTTTCACTGAGAAATTTTTTATAAGTAGCACAGTTTTACTATTGTTTCATTTTTTAAATAGTCTGCTTAAATTAAATTACAGGCTGTAACTTAACTTATGCCTAATTGTAATAATTAATTTAATTCAAATGTATTTTAGGTTGAACAGTCAGAAAATGTGCTGTTAATAACATTAGAAATGTGCCTTAACAACATTACAAGATAATATCGGTAGTTTACAGATCTAACTAAATGCAACTGGAGTTTTAAATTTGTAAGAACCTGGTTCCTGCTCTATCTCGGAACATTTATAATAACAACTTATCCCAAGATGTAACCAATCACCTAATATAACAGTTTGTTGTATTAATATAATTATCTGTACATTGTTTGTATGGATGACAGCAGGGTTAAGGACAGTTGGCTTTCAGTAAAGACACAAATACTGATTATTCACACGAATTTTGGACAGAATTAAAATTTTTTGCAGACTAGTTCTCATGATGTTGAAAACTTTCTTTAACATTACTTATTTGTAAATTACTTCAGAAAACATTATAAAAACAATCCTCACAATCAAATAAAATAAATTTAAAGCTACACCTTTCAGTATGATTGTAAAGATACAATCATGTATCATGTGGCGGGGGGGGGGGTAATTGAATCAAATACAAAGAAGAGAGTGCCTGTAAGATCTACATTAATGATCAAAAGATACACTTCTAATAATTACTTTAAGCAAGGTAAACGCATTCATCATTTATTTCACCACTAAATAATAAATAGTTATTCTCTAATGTGGGTCTGGTTGAATGTTTACAGATCAGTTTATATTTTTGTATAATTCTGGAGATTTCTGTTTTCTAAAAGAATCTGATATAGTTCTCAGATGTCTCTTTAATAGAAGTAAGAGATTACTCCATAAATATAAATTCAATTAACGGAGCTGTTTAATGTGAAATTGTTGGTGAGAAATGTACTTCTCGTTTCCTGGTGAAGATTCCCAGATCTTCTGAAAGGGTACACTGATGCTCATCACTTGGAGAAGACCTTGAATGAAGCATTCCGTTTTGGCGAGATTGTTAGGATATCTTCAAAGACCTTCTGTGAGAAGTTCTCAATGACAAACTTTTTATTTGATTCCTTTTTCTAAAGTTGCATTCCATTTGTTTTGGTAGATGTTCACTGGATCCATGCTATGGAGAAGTCATTAAATCTTTATTTATTTACTGAATTTGTGCTGTTTGGTAAGAATGACACTGCTTATAGATATTATATGAGGGCTTTTTTAGGAGCAATAAAAATCATAACTTGAGAAGGTGAGGTGCTAGTTGAATTAAGCTGGGTTTAATAATTCTTCCAAGCACAATTCAGACACAATTAACAGGTTTTTAACAAATTTAAAAAAGATGGAGTTTCAAAAATCAAAATGTGCATACATATAAATGTTTACGTATGAGCGCACCTTATTATCAACTAAATATATCAGTTATGATTTTTTTATTTTTATTTAATAGAAGTTGCTTTGTTAGTACCATTAGATTGTATCAGTAGAGAATTTTAAAACAAAAATTTAACAGTTACATAAAAGATCTGAATTTATATTTTATTCATTTATCATCATAATTAGTATAGGATTGTTATAGGTAATGTTGTGTCAATAACAGAATAATTCTGGTATTAAATGTATTTCTGTGAGAAATTAAAAAAAAATAATTTTAAAATTTAAGATAAAAAGTAATACATAATTCTGCAACTCAGACAATCTTAGCAAACATTTGGTAGTAATTATTTATTATTGATTCCTGCATACTTTTTCTTACTTTTATTAGATGCTTGTGAATCACCGTTGTGTTTCTTTTGAATAGTTTTTTCATGCTGGCAAATTGTTTATAAGCTAACCTGTACTTTAAATAAAAGTAACATTTTTTATAAAATAAATTCAAAAATTGCACTTAAATACAAAAAAAAAAAAAAAAACAATATAATTCAATTCTTTAAATTTTGACTCCTTGAAATCAGCCCCACGTAATCATTTTCTTTTACTTCAGACTCAAAATTAAATAAGAACTGAATAAAGTTATTTTTTTAGTGCTGTTTGATGGTGGTTTCTTTTAAACATTTATTTTATAATAAATTAATAAATAGTTATGTATTTTGATGAGCATCAAATACAACAAGAATTAATCCCAAGAATCAAAGAGTTAAAGCCATAGAGTTAGTCAAAAGTTAATCCAAAGGTCATGTATATTACTTAGATAGAATTTCATGGGTGGAAACAAAACACACAGAAAAACATTCAAATAAATTAATTATCGAAAAAAAATAAAACCTTCAAAAAAATGTTGGGTAGGATGATAAAAAAAAAGGATGGCACACATATGATGACTTTTGTACATTAAAATAATTCAGTCACCAAATAAAAATTTAGGAAGATTGCATTAATAAAACAAGTGATAAAAGAGGAATTTGGTAAGACTAAATACAAGTAGCATTAGAATAACAACAGCAATAATAATAATTATATCAGTATAAAATCTTATATAAGAAAAGTTAAAAGCTGTATTTACTTAGTATAAATAAATGTATATTACACATATAGTATTGGACAGTATTAATAGGTAACAGTATTTGTAGATTATAAAATGTACCAAATTAATATTATGCTCAAATCTACTATACAGTATTGTATACTGAATTAAGACAAATTGAGATTCTAAAATAATGTCAATTGCTTGAAAAAGTAATAAAGTTGATGAAAACAGTAATAATGAATGGTAAACAATAGAACATAGTGTAAAGTATAAAACAAACAAATGAAAAGAATGCTCCATCACACTAGTGCAGATTATAAACTTGTGCTTTTCAAGCTTTTACTTGTACATTGTATGATAGTGAGCAATAAAAGAATTATGCAATTTAGAAAGCATTTGTTTTTTATAACCATTAAATAAATGATTTTCTAAAGTAGCAATAAAAAGAAAAGACAAAAATGAGAGTCAGGTACCAATTAGAGTTGTAATCCAATCTATTTTTACTTCCTTGTACGAAGTAAAGAAAGTATTGTAATCGCAAAAAATTTCGGTTTTCAAATTTCAACAGAAATATCCATTTTGACCATCCCTGAATCCATTTTGACTAGTTTCGGCGTGATGTATGTACATATGTATGTCACAATCAAAATGACAGGCGTGTCCCCATGAAGACGTAAAAACAAATTACAGCCTTATACAGAAACTAATAACATTTACTTGTTGTAAAGCTGTAAATGTTAAGTTGTGTTCATTTAGTAAACACTTTGTGTTCACTAACCAAACCATACCGTGGTTTACTAACTATATACATTACCATGGTACGTTTGGTATAAATATGACATAAATACAGTAACAAAAACAATTTAGAAATTATGTATACAAAAAAACCTCTTAATAATCTTGATCAGGGTGAAATACAGTTAAACATATCAACAGATAAATAATTAATTCACTGCAGAAAAAACAGAAGAGCAGTGATTATTACTGATGAACAATATTTGCAATCAATCGAAAACATTTTGACATAAGTAAAAATAAATTATATGCAGTATGATATAATATTTGGTTTGGTTTATATGAAGGAAAAAATATTTTGGGTAAATTAATAATGTTTTTAGAGTAACAATTAAAAACTTGTCACCAGTCCTACTAATTCTAACATGTTTGAATGCTATTTTGGACACAAACTATATATTATTAAGTTTGTGTAGATATAATCAGTCAATATTTATCAAATCTTATCACACTATTTATCAGTAATTACTAATTTAACTTTTTAGCTAAAAATTGTAATGTACACAATGAAGATGTTAATGAACAATCATCCATGTCAAAACTTATCAGTTACAAAAACTTTTGCTAAATTATTTTTAAGATTTTCTTTTGGATTTTCTATAAGCCATATGAACATGGAAGCAAAGGACTTGAGTATATTAACACATGTACTGAAGTTTCAAAACCATAGTTTATTTACATCATGAATCACAAAAACAAATTAGCGATAAAATATGTTACTATATGTCCATTAATATCACATTAATATTATGTTATATAAACAGTGTTCTTTATTGTATATTGCTGATAATCTAAAATTTTGAACACATATAATAAAAAAATAGCGATAATAGTAAAGGTCATGTTAACTGATTGTAATAATAATAAATAATTATAAATAATTAAATAATTTATAATAAATAATTTAGGCAATTCATAGTAATATAAATATTTTATATTCAAAAAAGCTGTGTAATAAAATGAAACTGAATAATATAAATATAAAATAAGCTTAAATGTAAAAAGAAAAGTGTCAATCTGAAATGTGTAATAATAATGGATACAAAAGTTATTTTTTTGAGCCAAAACCTTGTAACAACATGCGACATGCAAATAAAATAAATACATTAAAAATAAATGATACAAATAAATAAATAAAGTGTATAAAACAACGTAAAAATAAAAAAAAATAATTTATTTCAACTTAAAAAAATTATATTAAAAAATTCTTATTAAAAAAATATTTTATTAATTTATCTTGTATTAAAAAATATATATCATTAAAAATCCTGATAATAAATTTATAAATTGTTTCTACACAACGTCAAAGAACAAAATAGAACTGCTGCAAGAGTTACTACTTATATAAAGGAGATAAAGAAGTGAAAATGCAAACATGTAATTCCACTGAATAAGATATGATTATTTTTATTTAAACAATTTAAAAGAGATGTTAAATATTATTTATAATGAATATATGTAATACACTAAATAATTTTTATATTGTGTAAATAATACTTATAGTGTATATGAATACTAAATACTAGAATTACACTTCTGAAAAGAAAGACTTGTAATTTTTACCTTGAGTACAGTTTACTTTTCTTAGCTTCATTCTTTTATTATATGTGCATTTTGGAATAACTCCATTGTCAAAATTTATTGTACTAGTACTTTTAAGATTCTATTAGTCTTTATATAATGTTTAGTCAACACCCCTCCCTTTATTTGATGATATGGCTTTTTCTTGTTTATTTTTATTTATCTACTTCCTGTTTTCAGTAAACTGACACTATAAAGATTTCAGAAAAGAAACTAAACAAGGGAAAGCTAAATAATAATTTGAAAGCAGAAATTATTAAAACTTTAGAAACAATTCTTTAACAAAACCAATTTAAATTTAATAATAAAATATGTGGAATGAAGGATGGACTATACACGGGCAACCCAATATCAGCGATACTCAGTGAAGTATTCCTATAGAATACAGAGAAGAAAATATACCAGATATCATGAAAAAATAGAGTTGGTTAAAATATATTAGGTACCTGGATGACACTCTATTAGTAATTAAAAAATAAATAAATAATAATGAAGAAAAAATTCTCGAAGAAATGAACAAATTTCAGTTAAACATTAAATATATAATGGAAAAAGAGAGAGAGGAAGCTGTTAATTGTGTTAGACCTAACAATAAAAAGGAATAATAATCTAGATTTTCAAATATACAGAAAGAAAACTTGAACAGATAATATCATAGCTTATGATTTAAATCAGCCATGAAGCTATGAAGCATAAATTAGTGGCTTTTAGATACATAATTGACGACATAATTAAAGAAACTAGCGTATAAAAAAGGAGTTAAACAATATTTTTCATACAGCAGAAAATAATGGGTATAAAAAAATGATCAGAAAAATGAGTAAAAATAAAAATAAAAGAAAGGAAATTAAAACAACAAACAATAAAGAACCTTTAAATGGAGTAAATTAAAATTTAAAGAAAATAAATTTATTACGTGATTAAACAATTCTTTAGTAAATATAATATAAAAATTGTTATAAATACAAATAATACATTAAAAATGATTTTTAATAGTAATATAGAAGAAAAAGATATTTACAACAGTAACTGTAAACACAAAGTATGATGTAAATGCAATGAGACTACACTGGACAAAGGGAAGAAAATTAAAATTAATATCTAATGAACAACACATGAGATCTTCTAAAAATTAAAAACAAGATTCTAATTATGCAACACATTTAATAAAAGAAGGGCATACCCAATGAATATGGAAGAATCAATGAAATTAATTCACAACTGTATTAAAGAAGAATGAACATTTTAGAACATTTAGAAATCTTCAAATTAAAATGTAACAATAAAACAATCATACATGAATAGATCAACAATCAAATGAATGTCCTTTTCAAGAAGCTCAATTTACTAAAAACAGGAAATAGATAAATAAAAACAAAAGATGTGCAATTATTGACAAATAAACAAGGAGAAAACCAGATAAGATATGATGTCAAATAAAGGGTAGGGTGTTAACTAAAGATTATATAAAGACTAACAGAAACTTAAAAGTACCAGTACAATAAATTTTGACAGTGGAGTTATTCTGAAATGCGTCAACATATAATAAAAGAATGAAGCTAAGAAAGATAAACAGTACTCAACTTAGAAATCATAGTGTTCTTAGCATAAAATATAGTAGTAATAATTATATCTTAATAACAACAAAGATTTTTAATTTAGAAAAAGCAGACAAATAACAAATTACTACCATACAGAAGTGTAACATTCACAGATAATAGAATAAAAGGTAAAACATAAAATAGAATTTGAAAATAACTTCAACACTAAATTTCCGTTAAATCTATAAGTAATTATTTAATTTCATTACAGTAAAAACTGTAATTAGAAAAAAAAATTGTTTGAGTTACAGTAATTAAGGAAAAATAGAATGAAACTGACAGGGTGTACAAAGAGATGTATGTTTCACTTTTTTGGGGCTAGAATAAATAAAACAGACATTATGAATGAAGAAAGTTAAAGATCAGAATAACCACTTACCACAGGGTAATATATTTTATTAATTAATTAAAACTTTTTAATTAGAGTGGAAGTTTTGAAGGAGAATAGGTATTTATAAAATGACTATTATCTTATTACATAATCACTTCATAATTATGATGGGTTTTCAAGGTCTTATTTACAAAGAAGTTATGATTTTTGCAATTCTTAATTTATATTGAAAAGTGCTTCAAATTTTTTCTTAAATGAAGGGAACTGGGGGTCTCTGTTTATACCAAATTTTATGCTTTTACACTTTTGTTTATTTTTATTTTTTTATATAGAAAAAAACAATTAATAATTATGAAATTTCAACATTTTTTAACCGAAGAGGCTATAAGGTCTTGGTAATAGATAGTAAAAAATTCAAAAAAGTAGAGGGAAAAATTGATCGGCCGTTCTCCATGGTGGAGTGATAGCACCTCAGCCTTTCATCTGGAGGTCCTGGGTTTTAATTCTGGTCAGGCATGGCATTTTTCATGTGCTACAAATTTCCAGTCTCATAGGGCAAAATGAACAAAAGCAATTCATGCCTGTCATCTAAAAAAAAAAAATTCTTTGTAATTCTGTGCAAGAATATCAACATTTTGTTTCCACTGTCCTAACTCTTTCCAAGTCAGAAATGCACTGATTTTCAGAGTACAAGGCACTATGTATGTCTGATTAATGAATAAACCCTCACACAAGCATCAAGTTTCAACTCACTCACTACTGTGACACACTGCGAAAGCAGGTATGAAAAATACATCACTAAACGGTGATAGAGGTTATGTGTTAAGATTAATTTGAGGTTATGTTTGTTGACCAATTATGTAGACTAATCAATTTTCATACTACCAATATATCTTCATATATAATAGTATTATATATATATATATATATATATATATATATATATATATATATATATATTATTTATTTAAATTAAGTTTTTTGTAGTCCACATGTAAATTCTAGCTAATTACAAAATATAAATTTATTCAGCCACTCCACAAGTACAGAAATAAAGAACACTCTTATATCTTACTTTTCTCTTTCCATCAAAGTGCTTTCGGGCCTAAGTCCATCTTCAGTAATGTCTTTTTTTCTCTTTTCACATTTACATTTTTCATAAGTTAAAATTTTTAGAACAAATATTTGCTCAGTCAATAAAATTTTATTTTTTAATTTAAAACATTAATACTTAAAATTTCCTTAACATATTATCTAATCTTAATGTTAATGCGAAAAGTAAGGTAAGAGTGTTCTTTACTTCTGTACTTATGTAGTGGCTGAATAAGTTTATATATTGTAATTAACTACATAATACCTACCTAACTACCTATATATATATATATATATATATATATATATATATATAATATATATATATTATTATTATTATTATTATTATAGTGCTATGACTGGGTTGAGGTAATGATTTATTCCAATTTCTCTAAATGTGTAAAGATCGACTGGTCTTCTTTGCTACTTAAAACAGAAATCAATTTTGATACAGAAACACTTAACAGTTGAAGAAAAAAGAGAAAGTTACAACCTAGAGTTTTTATATTGATTACCTAAGAACAGTATAGTTATGCACCTTTTAACGAAGGGTTTTAGCATATTAAAATGAAACTTAAACAAAAATGATAAAAAAATATACACTGGAATACTTCTCTAAAAAGCTGAACCGTAGTGAGTTTGTAAAGACAATAATTGAAGAATAAAAATCAAAAGTGAAAGAATTAAGAGATTCAATCCCGTTGTTCTTTGACTGAACTGATAAAAAAAAACTGAGGAACAAATTATCAAATTTTTTGTTTAAATTGTTCTTTGCAAATTTATATATGTCAAAAAAAAACTGTTACTGCAAATGAAATCATTCTGATGTCTGTCTGGTATCTAAGCCCGATGAAAAATTACAGTTTATAATTTGTGATGAGAGTGAGATATAAATTTTATAGTGTACAAGATATGGTTACACCTGGCTGGGATTCAAACTCAGAACCTCCTGGAAACAGAAAAATATCACTCTGCCACAAAACGATAAAGTGGTAACTACTTTTGCAGTGGTCCTTCTCTCTCTAATGGTAATAATAAACAGTAAATAGAAAATTATGTTCTATTAAATAAATGTTCTTTTGATACCATACGCACAAATGTTTTGAACTGTACTGTGAAATGAATGTAAATATTAAATAATATAAAAAAATAATCTATTCACTTACTTACTTTACAGGCATACTTCTAAGTACGAATATATCTTTTTATGATTATAAGGATGAAATAAGAAAAGTGGCAGATTATTGGTGAGACCTATCTCAGGACCACTTAAGTGAAAACTAGTATTATACTGATCAATATATCAACTGGTTGGCCGAGTATTATAGTTAAGTACACTATCATGTTAACCTAACACACTAATTTTGTAAATCTGTTTATTAAAAAATTCAGATAACACAAAATGAAAATAATCATTTATTATTTAGCATTCTGCACTACATTTAAATTTACAACCGTCATACCTTAAAAATAACAGCCTTTTACAATAAAGACAATCTGTTAGGTTATGTACTTTTTGAATTACTATGACCTATTTTTTTGTGCTGGATGATATCCAAAATGATTATTTGAACTCTCTAATAAAGATCATACTGAAGACAAGGCAAGCATTAAGGGTCAACCGCAAATAGAATAAGAGACTGAACTAACAAATGTAGTCGATTACATATGCTATGAGGAATGTAAAAATATGAAGAAACAGCTTTGCTATATTACAATATTGCTGTAAATCATCTGAGATAAGGGAAGTTGTTAGATGTATTCACTTCATGTATCTCTTTAAGTAAATCAAATAATTAAAGATTATTTGTAAATAAAAATAAAGATGTAAATGATAAGTACTTGCAGAAGAAAGAAAAAGCTTACATTATACAATAAAATAAACAACAGGATAAAATTAACATTTAAGTTGCGTTAATATAATTAGTAAATCTAAAAATTGGAATAAAATAAATAAAAATATACAAAAAATCTTTCTACTCAATTCTACAAATAATAAAAATAAATAAGTAAAAAGTAAATAAATAAAAAGACTGAAATAATTTTAATAAACTGAGAAAAAATTGGATTTTAAAGTGTGATAAATAAAAAACCATTCCTCATGCAAGTTAATTATGTGTTAGTCTCCTACTGTGGCAATATTATGTGCTTATTTAATAAAATGTTAACAACACTAGAATTCAGTTTTTTAAATTAATTTTCCTATGCATAAAAACAATATAAAAGTATAGTTGCACTGTTTAAAGATACTTTATCTCGCTTTAAATAGAATAATAATATTTATTGATGCAAAGCTTCTTAATACAGGCCTTGGAATGAGTAACCCGAGAAAAAACCAGTGTCATGAAAAACTGTCACTTGCTAATGATACACAATAATTTCATTCAAGAATCATGTTCAACAAATGATACTGTTTTTGTGAACGGTTTTTGATCACGCTCATTTGTTATTTTTATTTTAATAACCGATACATTCTTTGTATTATACAATGTGAAATAAATATATAAATAAATATTTTTTATAAAATGTGTACTTCATTGTTAGTAAATATTTCTTATTAATAATAAAAAAAAAATATATCATTTGTGTATATTGCATATACATTATTTTGCACCATTAATAATTCATATAATACTGTGTAAGAAGCTTCGCTTGTCAAGTGTCCATGCACCGACGCACGTTTTTATTAATTTTGTACATATTTAATGATTTATTGAACATTATTATTTATTGATTTATACAACAGGAATATTTTAAATGTTTATAGATTCAAACAGTAATAAAATAATATCAGATAAAGGAATTCAATTTGTGATTAAGTTATTAAAGATAAGAGTAAGCTGTTAGAGGTGCATGATAATTATGTTTTTCTTTAAAATTTATCAGGGTGAAATTTTCTTCAAATAAGGCTAACTAATGTAGCTAAAATCTAACTTATAAACCGTATACTGCAACAAATTAGTATACTTATTACTGTTAAAAAGAAAAAAAATGAATGGTTAATAATAAATTATTGTATGAACAGAGTTAAAATTTTATATAAAAGCATTCACTTAATACAAAATTCTTTTAAAAATAACTTTGATAATAAGTATATAGATTCAGAAAATAAGTATTCTTAATTCTGAAAAAATAAAAAGGTCAAGCATTCTATTTTAACAGCATCACAAAATATTGGTGATGATATGATTTAAATACAAATCGTATATATGAGTAGATGTAGTATTAAATATCTTTCAACAGAGAAACTTTAATATATGAATGTAATATCATTGCTAATTAATGCAATAATTATTTAGTAGCATTTAATATCATATAGCTAACATAAAAAATGATTGTTGTCATAAAAACTGGAATTTTCATTACAAGACTTAAAAATCAATTTGCTTACTGATATTAAAAAATTTGTGCACAAAAATTGTTTGTATTTGAAGTGATTCTATTAAAATTAATGCTAAATTTATTTATTTTAAATATTATAAATGAATTTTTTACCTTCGAGTCGGTTTAATTCCATGTGACTCCATTTCTTTTTCTAACTGTCGTATTCTAAACCTTGCCATGTCTAATTCATGTCTAACTTTCCATAAATGAGTGTCACATATTGGATCTCGACAACGATGATTACGTAAAATATCTTGAGCTTCATAAACAGCACCACGAAATGTTAACGATTTTCCCATACTCTAGAGAAAAAAGGATTTCTGGTCATTATAGAAACATTACGACTTCACTAAAGTATAATATAATTTGAACTGCTTAGCACTAACCACAAGCATTCTTACTAATATCAGATAAAGGAATTCAATCTGAGATTAAGTTGATCATAAGATAATCTTTTAATAACAAATAACAGCATAAATAATTTTATACTAGTGACTTTCAAATTTTAAGAGAAAATATGCATAAATTACTTTCACCATGTAAAAGCTTGTAATCACTTCTAAAGTTTAGCCTATTACAGTCACACATCTTATTAATACTACCATTTGACATTTTAAAAGTTTTATTGCAAGCGAGATAGACTTCTAATTTCTTATCCTACAAATATAATGTATTTATTTTGAAAATTCACTATGAGTGAGTGTAACTGATTAAAATATATTTTTAATCAATATTGGCTAGTATGTTCATAAAAATTTTGAGTAAGAAATAGCAGATATTGTTAAGTATTTAATCATATGAAGTACTGAATCTAGTTTAAATAAATTCATTCTTATAGATACTATGTCGTTTTTGCATTGTACTGTATACACTACAACAGAAAATTGAGATGATCGGCATGAATTTAAATAAATTACATTTTTTAATCAAAATTTAAAATTAGTTTTATTCAGAACCAACAGATCACAAGCAAATAAAACCGAAATACTTATTTATAAAAGTACCGTTAAATACATTTATAGACTACATAAATATCGAAAAATTCATCATGTCTACTTTTTTTTTAGTGTTGCATAAAAGATTACATATAATACATACAGCTAACCAATTTAAATGAATTAAATGCTTAGTTAACTTAACAATCCAGAAAATGTTTACAATACATTAAAAAAATCTCATTAAAAACATTAAAAGAAAAATCAGTCAGATGATGCAACATTTCTTGAGTTCTTGAATATAGATTTACAAAACAAACTTGCACTTGGAGATTAAGGTTTGGATTTAATCATAGTCAAATACAAATGAAAATTATTGTGTTCGTTAATTAACATAAATGGACAACTTTGCACAACAGACTAAAATTTTTACATAAAATTTATAAAACACATTAGTCATTTTTTTACAGGAAAAATATACACAGAATCAAATTAGTAACTATAAAATGCAATGTGTTAAAGATAATGTTAAACACAAGAACTGTGTCCTTGAAGTATCATAGATAAATTGTTTCATCTTGAGTATTTTTTCAGTTTCAAATTTCTGCCTTTTAAAGTGTGGTAATAGTTTTTTAAGATTATGGAAATTTGACTACTGACATCCATTCTTTCTTAAATATTTCAGCAAGTGATCTTTTTGCTGTATCCTACATTGTTTATGGGGGACATATTCATTTATGCAGGAAAATGTAAATGTAAATTGTACACAAATTGTTGAACTGATTAAAAATGTGTTGAAATTAGCTACAGGGATAGTAAGATAAATTTTGCTACATAATACTTTTATTTTGACAAAGGTGAGCAAGAAATGGTATCAAATGAAATTAAAGAAATGGTCTGCATAACGATTCAGAAGGAAAGGCTTAAGAATTCCTTAGATTTTTAAGAAGCAAATCAATTCTTAAAAATGGATTGCCAGCTATCAGATTTATTCAAAATTTCAAGGCCATGGTTAAAGTCTTCTGTAAAACAAAAGAACTGAAAAAATGAATCAAATAGAATAGCTGGAAGCAGGATAATTATCTAATTCTATACTTTATCACATTCAAGAATATGGTACATAGGTTTAATCAAATAAATAATAAAATGCTAATACAGATAATATTTTTTAGTATTATTAGATAATAACTTAATAAAATGTACGCTTAAAAACACTACAGTATAACAGTGCTTAATTTAAATTTCTATGTACATAGAAACAAATACATAATTAGTTTCTACTAATTACCTTCTCTTTCGCCCTTCTAGTATGTTCTTGGACAGATTTGATAATCAAAGAGCCCTTGCTTTTTACCATTTTCTATCACTACTGAAAAAAACAACTAAATCGCTTTCATGTCTCTTCCACCGACTAAACTAGAAAAGGGAACGAACAAGGAACGTTCCATACACATGCAGGATAAAAAAACTACCTTCCACCATCATACCAAGGTCGGCACTGTGAGAATGACAGTGCTTTCTCTCTCCCACGCAGCCTTGTGTGCAGCTTCCTATATGTGCATGCGCACAGCAGCCAAACACCACACTGCTGGAATTGTGAAGGACAGTTTCGTACAAAGATTTTTGTAACTTTTTCATAAGCTGGGGGATGACTACTGACATTAAGCTTAAGGATTATATATTGCACACGTATAAAGAAAGAATTAGAAAAATGGACTCATTATATTAAATTTCATAGATAATATCAGGTGGAAATAGGGGTTGCTGCAGTTCCACAGTGCCTATACGCAAGCTGTCACTGGTGGATATCTCAAGTTATAAGTAAAAAACGAACAATATTATCTTGAATTCTGGCTTTGTGAAACACTGATATGAAAATGAATGAATTCATTAAATAATTGAATTCTCTGTCAGCAAAATGAATTTGCACCCTTGTCTTTGTGTTAAAATTTTGTTTAGAAAATACATAATAATTTCAGAACACCTGCCTTATTCATTAAATAAATAAATAGCAATAAAATGTAATTGCTAATTGATGGTAAACTGGTTGCTCCTTTATAGAAGAGACTATAACTATAATTCAATTCTGTAACAAATTAAAATCATAATCATGCCTGTTTCATATAAGTCTAAATACCAGTATATTAATAAATCATATTTACATCAGTACTTAAATATAAAGGATAACAGTTAATTTATTGTTATACATTATAATAAGGTATTAAGATAAGCAATAAAATCAACAATTATTACTGTAATTAGTTGAGGAATTATATATACAGTATCATAAAATATAACCACTTACAAGGCTTACAAGTGCACAACAACCTCCACGATCTGTTTTTGCAAGGTGTTTTCTAACATATTTAAAATATACATGTTCTAGGAAGAGCAGTGCGGCGGCCAAGAGAATGCCAGACATTAGTAGTAGAAAAGCAGAAAGAAACTGCTCGAGTGCTAAGGGATCACTGGACTTGTGTTCCTGTTTGCCAGGCTTACATGAACCAGTCATCCAATAACGACGCAATCTCTCTAGATCTCCTAGAAAAAAATTTCATACCCTTTAGAGTGCATTAAACACACAATTAATTCAATTGATTAAAACATTTTTTAACTTATATTTATTTATACCAAGTGTCAGACCTTACTCCATATAAATGCAATTGCTTATGTTAAATAACAATAATAATAATAATACGCACACATATCAGGCATGCAATGACATGATACTTGGTACTTTCACTTATGTTGGCTAACAGGGCAATGATTTTGCTCAGGAGTGTGATTTTCCTCTTACCTTTGAGTGAGAGGATGAGCACTTCAACTGCTCACACTTTAGCAGATAGTGCATCATCAGAGAGTTGAGACTCGATGACTGTGCCATCAGAGCCAGTATCATCTAATGCTAGCAGTAAAACATCCTCCATAATTTACTTCAGAGTATCAGAAGAATCCATCTCTGAGGCCTCCTCAGGTGCCTTGGAATTCTGAAGACATCGAAGCCTTCAGAAAGATGGAAAAAAGAAGAAAAAAGGATGGCCTAAGGGTAAACCTAGGCAACTGAAATAAGAATGAGATATATTTTATGAGCTTTTGATGAATTTAATGAAAGGATAAGTTTTTAATAATTGTGTGACCTTGTACCTGTTTTGGTAGATCTGACAACATTTATTTAGAAATGGATTATGTGTTTTTAAGTGGCAAGGGCCCTTTACAGCCTTGTCATTTTGTGTTTATTTTTGGGGTTTTAATATTCTTTGAAACGTCTATAGTATAGTATAAAAATTTTATTTTTTGAAACGTCACTAGTTTTTATCAGGAAGGGAACAAAATTTCTTTCTTGTTTTCTGTGGAAAAGGGCTGCTAATGACTGTAGTATTCATGCTCTCAACACTAAGAAAAAATAAATAATGCGTACTTTTTTTCTACTACTAATGTGCACGTTGTATCTGTTTCACTTGTGAACAATATGCAACCTAATGGCCCAATAGATGAGTATGATATGTATGACATGTAGATGAGATGTATAGTCTTGTGTAGTTTGAATACTTTCCTGAAATATATGGTTAACTGAACCTTTTGATGGTTACAAAAAATTCACTGATATCTACTGACTAGTATTCAGAGCCAGAGCCATATAAAAGTAACTTACCTTTACTAGAATTTGGACCTCAGAACATTTTATTTTACCACTACCAATGATTTTACTGAGACAAATCTGTTGGGATAATGGATAAATATCTGCTAAAAATATGATAAGACAGTGAGCAAATAAATTAACTGAACAATATTTTTACTATTAGGATCAAATTATAGTATAAACAATTTCGTGGTATTATAAATAATAATTACCATAAGATAATTATAACAATTAGCACTATATTAAATTTAATGTACAGAAAATTACCCCAATGCTGAAAAGCAAACAATAGTCAAAGAAGATAATGTTCTAAAAAGATTTCACTATCACTATACTTCTACATGATTAAATACAAAATTATTTAAATAATAAATTTATTATTACTTAATATTTTAACAGGAAACGTGTTAATTTCATTTTAAAATTTAATTAATTAGATACAGTGATGAGACAATGAAGAATGTTATGGTAGAGAGGGTGTCAAGTGTGAAAAATCAGCTTTTTACAGAAATAAGTTCAATATTATGTTTAAAATTAAGTTGGCATAGAATATAGTGAAACATAATTTGTGATGTGGATGGAAAAGCAAAAATCTACTGCAATAATTTTCAGCTTAAATGAATCCTGGATTATAAATAAAAAATAAACCATTAATTTTCCTATTGTATCGGTACAGATGGTTAAATCTGCATGATAGAGGACAATGTCTAATTGCTTTTTTTTGTAATCCCCAAGATAGGAAACAAAAGGCTTTAAGTAATTTTATAGGCAGAAACACACTCTACTGAGCACAAGTAAGAAGAATATGTTCCATCATATACTAAAAAAACAAACAATAAAACGCTACAGTAGTAAATGTAATGGGTTACAAGTTTATGACATTTGTAGCAACCATTTCTTAATTTTGATAATACTGAGAACATACAGTAGCAGTAATGAGAAAACCAATGAGAGAGAAACTAGAAGAGGATGATGAAATGAGTATATGAGAGAGAAAGTGGGAGAGAAAAAAAATTGTTTTTATTCTTTTGAAGTAAGATTTAGGACATAATATTCCTCTCTTATATTTATTCAGGTTACAACAAGCATCATTTAAAAGTATGATTAATAATTTTATTACAATAATAAAATAAAAATTATATAATAATGGCTGTAATATTTAAGAAAAAATTGAAAGAAAATAAATTGTTTAAAATTTTATAACATTTATATAAAATATTTTGCACATAGGTTGCTGTTTACGCTTTAATAAGCTTGCCATATGGTAATGTGCTCTGATAACAAAAATTAGAATTGAATCACCTTGATAGGATGAACAAACCAACAAAATTTTGTCCTCCAAGCAAGTAGGCCAGTTATGTATTGTTACATATTGTGTATTTCCTCAGGGATCATTTTTATTCTAAATTGGATATATTATAAAGACAATAAATTTACATTTTAAGACATTTTTATACGTTAGAATTTTACATATAGGCAATTGCCATTTGTGTACATCGATAGACTTAGTTCATTTTAGACTAATTAAAGCATCTTATCATACAATAAATACTTTTGTCACACTACCAGTAATTTATTGAACTAGCCACCCAGAAAAGGATACAGTCCACTTCAAAATATTTTATTTATCTTTTTTACTCCAAATCCAACATTTTAGTCACCCTGAACTGGATATGCAATAAATAGAGGATAGAAATTAAAAAACTTTATCAAGGTCTCTCTCTCTCTGACACACGCATTAAATTATTTCAATGTCTCCACCCTCATCCAACCAGCGTGGTGGACAGTCCAGCATGACATTAATGCTCATGCTTTGTAGTAATTGTTTATATTAGGTGATAAGGTTATTGTCTAAACGGCAAGTACCACATTCTAATTCTTACTAAAATCTACTGGCAGCTATCATTCAATCGATTAATTAATCGTACATAATTTTTACTTTCATATAACATTTCCTTCTTAATCGTAAAATATTTATATCTTATCTTTATCATTGTATTTTGTTGTTCTACATACATTGTTAATACTTAATTTATTCCTCCTTATTGTATTTCTTGTTATTCCTTGACACTGCCACATAATAGTTAATAGTTTTATTATTTAAATATATTGACCTAATTAAAATGAAATGGCTGGGCACAAAGAAACAGAACCAGATATAAAAACTCATCAAAGGAGAAATTTGAAGGCTACATAGACTTAACTTAAAAATCAAATAAGTATTTTAGAGGTTGAAATAAACATTAATTTATTGACTTAAACAGAATAGTTTACATATTATATACCAAGAATTCAAAGATGTATAAAACAAAGCGACATTAATTTCAGATTTTACTGATGAAGAGATAAATTGTGAAGAATTTGAAAATACAGTTGAATTATATGTTAAACTTCAGTCTTTGAATGGTCAAAGGAAAAGACCTGACTACTATTCTGAATCCTCTAGTTTCAGACACAGTTCAAAAGCACATTCTCAGAAAAGTTACAGACAATAGCCATTTTGTCCTTTTTAAGGTAATTTTAAAGAATGGTATTCCTACAGAGATATTTGTGAATCATTGTTAATAAACTATTGAAGGTAGTCTGATGTTCGAAAGTTCAATTACTTTGTGGAAAGTACATGGGTTAATCAAGAATATTCCTATTATGGATACAGTTTTTAAAAGTGCCTATTTTCTTTGTGTAACTGTCACAACAAAAGGTTCACTGCTGCTACAAATCACATTAAATACCTATTAAAAAATCAAATCACATTAATTAACCTTCAGCTGTCAAGAATAATTCAATTCAGTTGCATAAACTAATAAATGAATTATCAACTAATTATGAGGCTGTTTTGACAGCACTTAATTAGATGTCTTGTTGTCAGTTCAATTAGTCTTAAACAGAATTGATCTTTCAGCAAGCATAGAGTTCAAAACATCCATTAAAACAGAACAAAAGTCACCATGACTGATTCATTTCCTTTTTAAAATGTAAATGTGCAGATAATTTGTAGTGAACCTTGAAAGGTACCACCATCTACAGCAATCCTGTCATTACTAAATTTTCTTGTAACAAATCAAATAAAACTAATTAAATCAATAACTGCTTTTAATTTGTTTTCTTGTTTAATATGTAAGAGTACTCATAAACTTCACAAATATATTTCACTTAGTCCTTCAGAAAGGCTAAGTCAAGTCAAAAAGTTTTGTTTATGTTTAAATTGCCTAAAACCACGTTATCAAGCCAAAGAGTGTCATTTATCTATATTGTGTTTTAAACGTAATAAAGGACATCACACAAGCCTTTACTGGAATAAAATAATATCACACAGTTCATTTTTCAAGCAATCCTTTGTTTCAGGTAAAACAAACTCTCGAGAACATGTAACATAATCAAACTGAAAAATCAATAAAAAATTGTCATATAAGACATAATAATCAAACTCAAGTTTTGCTTGCAACCGCCTTTGTTTATGTACAAGATGAATATAACAACTACAATATGATGACCATGTGTTGTGCTGCATTAGGTAACGGATCGCAAGTTTACTTCATAACTGAGAATCTAGTACAAAAGTTACATCCTAAACAATTAAATGCTACTTCTGTTTAATTTAAAATAGTTTGGCGTATGAATCCAATTACAACGTAAACATACAGATTGTTTCTTTAAAATATCAGCTGACTGATATAAAGTTTTGAGAGCTTAGTTTGTAATTCACTAAATGCAAGTTTTTTTATCTTACTACTTTATCAAATTGTTAGTTTCTGACCTTTTGTATATTTGTTGTTTGAATATAGAATTTTTAATAAAGGATGTAATACCTAAGAAGTGGGCTACTATAATAGCTTTTTATGAAAACACTTCCTTTACTTAACAGAGATACATAAACCTGATGTAAGGTGAGTTTAAGTACAATTAATAGAATCATTAAGTTGAACAATGAAACGGGTACATTATCATTTTAGTGTAAAGGAAATTGTTAGAAGAGAAGGACTATCACTTCGTAGAATGATGATGCATATTTGATAAGAAAAAGCAAGGTATTCCTAAAAAAATATTTTTGAACTTCAAAAACATCTTGCAGAAACCAGAGTCAAAGTTCATGACTAAATGGTTCGTTGCAAATTGTTAGAGACTGGTTTTTTTTTTTTTTTTTTGTCTTCAGTCATTTGACTGGTTTGATGCAGCTCTCCAAGATTCCCTATCTAGTGCTAGTCGTTTCATTTCAGTATACCCTCTACATCCTACATCCCTAACAATTTGTTTTACATATTCCAAACGTGGCCTGCCTACACAATTTTTCCCTTCTACCTGTCCTTCCAAAATTAAAGCGACTATTCCAGGATGCCTTAGTATGTGGCCTATAAGTCTGTCTCTTCTTTTAACTATATTTTTCCAAATGCTTCTTTCTTCATCTATTTGCCGCAATACCTCCTCATTTGTCACTTTATCCACCCATCTGATTTTTAACATTCTCCTATAGCACCACATTTCAAAAGCTTCTAACCTTTTCTTCTCAGATACTCCGATTGTCCAAGTTTCACTTCCATATAAAGCGACACTCCAAACATACACTTTCAAAAATCTTTTCCTGACATTTAAATTAATTTTTGATGTAAACAACTTATATTTCTTACTGAAGGCTCGTTTAGCTTGTGCTATTCGGCATTTTATATCGCTCCTGCTTCGTCCATCTTTAGTAATTCTACTTCCCAAATAACAAAATTCTTCTACCTCCATAATCTTTTCTCCTCCTATTTTCACATTCAGTGGTCCATCTTTGTTATTTCTACTACATTTCATTACTTTTGTTTTGTTCTTGTTTATTTTCATGCGATAGTTCTTGCGTAGGACTTCATCTATGCCGTTCATTGTTTCTTCTAAATCCTTTTTATTCTCGGCTAGAATTACTATATCATCAGCAAATCGTAGCATCTTTATCTTTTCACCTTGTACTGTTACTCCGAATCTAAATTGTTCTTTAACATCATTAACTGCTAGTTCCATGTAAAGATTAAAAAGTAACGGAGATAGAGAACATCCTTGTCGGACTCCCTTTCTTATTATGGCTTCTTTCTTATGTTCTTCAATTGCTACTGTTGCTGTTTGGTTCCTGTACATGTTAGCAATTGTTCTTCTATCTCTGTATTTGAACCCTAATTTTTTTAAAATGCTGAACATTTTATTCCAGTCTACGTTATCGAATGCCTTTTCTAGGTCTATAAACGCCAAGTATGTTGGTTTGTTTTTCTTTAATCTTCCTTCTACTATTAATCTGAGGCCTAAAATTGCTTCCCTTGTCCCTATACTTTTCCTGAAACCAAATTGGTCTTCTCCTAACACTTCCTCCACTCTCCTCTCAATTCTTCTGTATAGAATTCTAGTTAAGATTTTTGATGCATGACTAGTTAAACTAATTGTTCTGTATTCTTCACATTTATCTGCCCCTGATTTCTTTGGTATCATTACTATAACACTTTTTTTGAAGTCTGACGGAAATTCCCCTTTTTCATAAATATTACACACCAGTTAATCTATAATCTATCAATCGCCTCCTCCCCTGCACTGCGCAGTAATTCTACAGGTATTCCGTCTATTCCAGGAGCCTTTCTGCCATTTAAATCTTTTAATGCTCTCTTAAATTCAGATCTCAGTATTGTTTCTCCCATTTCATCCTCCTCAACTTCCTCTTCTTCCTCTATAAAACCATTTTCTAATTCATTTCCTCCGTATAACTCTTCAATATATTCCACCCATCTATCGACTTTACCTTTCGTATTATATATAGGTGTACCATCTTTGTTTAACACATTATTAGATTTTAATTTATGTACCCCAAAATTTTCCTTAACTTTCCTGTATGCTCCGTCTATTTTACCAATGTTCATTTCTCTTTCCACTTCTGAACACTTTTCTTTAATCCACTCTTCTTTCGCCAGTTTGCACTTCCTGTTTATAGCATTTCTTAATTGCCGATAGTTCCTTTTACTTTCTTCATCACTAGCATTCTTATATTTTCTACGTTCATCCATCAGCTGCAATATATCGTCTGAAACCCAAGGTTTTCTACCAGTTCTCTTTATTCCGCCTAAGTTCGCTTCTGCTGATTTAAGAATTTCCTTTTTAACATTCTCCCATTCTTCTTCTACATTTTCTATCTTATCTTTTTTACTCAGACCTCTAGCGATGTCCTCCTCAAAAATCTTCTTTACCTCCTCTTCCTCAAGCTTCTCTAAATTCCACCGATTCATCTGACACCTTTTCTTCAGGTTTTTAAACCCCAATCTACATTTCATTATCACCAAATTATGGTCGCTATCAATGTCTGCTCCAGGGTAAGTTTTGCAGTCCACGAGTTGATTTCTAAATCTTTGCTTAACCATGATATAATCTATCTGATACCTTGCAGTATCGCCTGGCTTTTTCCAAGTGTATATTCTTCTATTATGATTTTTAAATTGGGTGTTGGCAATTACTAAATTATACTTCGTGCAAAACTCTATAAGTCGGTCCCCTCTTTCATTCCTTTTGCCCAGCCCGTATTCACCCACTATATTTCCTTCCTTGCCTTTTCCAATGCTTGCATTCCAATCTCCAACTATTATTAAATTTTCATCTCCTTTTACGTGTTTAATTGCTTCATCAATCTCTTCGTATACACATTCTACCTCATCATCATCATGGGCTCTTGTAGGCATATAGACGTTAACAATCGTTGTCGGTTTAGGTTTTGAATTTATCCTTATTACAATGACTCTATCGCTATGCGTCTTGAAATACTCCACTCTCCTCCCTATTTTCTTGTTCATCACGAAACCTACTCCTGCCTGCCCATTATTTGACGCTGAGTTAATTACTCTAAAGTCACCCGACCAAAAGTCGCCTTCCTCTTCCCACCGAACCTCACTAATTCCTACTATATCCACGTTTACCCTATCCATTTCCCTTTTTAAATTCTCTAGCCTACCAACCTTTTTTAAGCTTCTAACATTCCACGCTCCGACTCGTAGAATGTTATTTTTTACTTTTCTGGTGACCCCTTCCTTAGTAGTCCCCACCCGGAGATCCGAACGGGGGATTATTTTACCTCCGGAATATTTTACCAAGGAAGGCGCCTCCATTATTGCTTTTGAAAATGCAGAGCCACATTTTCTTGGAAAAAAAAAACAGCTGTAGTTTTCCATTGCTTTCAGCTGCGCAGTACTCAGAGGACTGAGTGATGTTGATACGGCCGTTTAAGTCGTCCTGACTCACGCCCCTAACAACTACTGAAAGAGCTGCTGCCCTCTTTCAGGAATCATTCCTTAGTCTGGCTCTCAACAGATACCTCTCCGATATGGTTGCACCTTCGGTCCAGCTACTCTGTATCCCTGAGCACTCAAGCCCCCTCACCAACGGCAAGGTCTCATGATTCATAGAGGAGGAGAGACTGGTAGGAGGACTCAAACAACTGCAATGATGAAAAATGACTTAAATGTGCAAAACTATAAAAACTGGACTCGGAAAGTTTGGAGAAAGGTATTATTGCTTTCTGATGAATTCCAGTCTTATGTTCAAGGAATAAGAGTACATATAAAGAACTGATGGTGAAAAGTTAAATCTAAAAGATATCCACCAAACCTTTAAGTATCCTCTAAAATGAAGTTTAAAGGTTATTTTTCATTTAATGGAACAAGATCATTTGGACCTGGTGAAAGTATGATGAATAGTGAACATTTTTTATTACTACTGGAGAAAAGTGCGTGGGGAAAGTGTGTTAGCAGAGTTAATAAAACTTTAGCCTGAGAAATCTACTGTTTTTCAGCAAATAACCAAGTTTTTTCAGGACAAAGAGATAAAAGTAGTCAACTGGAGCAGGAATTCAGCAGATTTGATAAGGATTCATATCTGTAAGCTTGTACTTACTAATGGAGCCTTAATCTGCTTGTAAGGACAAGCTCAGGAAAGTGGATTGTACTACTGAAAATAGAGGATGATTTTATCATTTATGTAAATGTAGTTTTATGACAGAAATTTGTGAAACTATAAATTGTTGGTTAACTCTATGGCCTAGTAGGGTTGAAATGTTAATCCTTATGTTAATAAGGATTGACATTTAATGATAAATGTTAAAAGCTAAAGAAAGACATATTAACAGCTAAAATTCATTTTAATGTATGTTAATAACATTTTTTTGGTCTCTATAAAAAAATAAAGCATGTATGTATATTATAAAAATAATCTTATCTCAATTAATTTGCAAAAGGATGATATAAGAGTATTAATAAAATAATTAAAACACAATGAAGGCAGTAGTTATTAGATTCTCTGAATAATTTAACATCTCTATTAATTACTTTTTGAAATAATAATTATATATGTCTACAAGCACAATATAGTTAATACACAATCTAAATATAGTAATATAATTTATGTATATTACAATGAATAAAAATTGTCAAGGTGAAAAACTATGCTGATTTCTTTAGTTTAATTTTTGGTTGTGGCAACCTGCGTTTGTCCTGAATTTGGTCTTATGCTTTAGTGCTTAATATGAAAGTCAACAATTTTCAGATATGACTCATGTTACATAAAAATGTATAGGGCTCAAAAAATCATTTATTAAGTACTGTATTTATGTCCTCAATGATGAGCAATTCTTTAATGTCTTACTATTAATGACTAAAAACATTTGTTGTGTATGTGTGTGTGTGTGTGTGTGTGTGTGTGTGTGTGTGTGTGTGTGTGTGTGTGTGTGTGCGCATGTGCTTGTGTGTGTGAAATATTTCTAGAATTGTCATGGTACAATGATAGCCTCCTCTTCACCTTTCATCTGGAAGGTTCTGAGTTTGGCATTTTTTCATGAGATTCAAAAATTCATTCTTATCTATTATAGAAAAAACAACTGTAACTGGGCAATCTGTCTGTTATTGTTGACCTAAATAAATACATAAATAGGTTGGGCATGGATCTAAATGTCATAATTAGAATCTAAATTATTACTGATAGTAATAGAGAACACTTCTTTCTACAAAATATTACATACTATTATTATTATTTTTAGGATTGAAATTAATTAATTGAAAATTTCCTTCTTCCTATTAATAAAAAAATGAATATACATTTACCATTTTCCCGGAAGTCTAGCAGTCTCTTGTTAAACATTTGGACATATTTAGAGTTTCTAGTAAAGGCGAGGCCATAACCAGTCTTGGCATACCAAGAACCGACAGTGAGCAATCTACAGTCTTCATCTTGAGCTACTAAGTAATCTAACACTGTTCCATCATAAATAAAAGCATCTAGATCACTGAAACAATTATAAAATTAAGTAAATTAAATAAAATAAAATAATACAACTTACAATAGATAGCATACTACATGGCAGAAATAATGATGTACTGCATTGGTAAGAATCATCTTTTTCACATGTTGCTACAAGAAACAACATAACCAAAAATATTCACTCCTACTACTTAACAATATTTATATAATATTGATGATGAACAGAGGTAACTCAAATCTCAACAAAATACTCATATTCTACATGTCTTCAGCTAAGCGTTTATTATTTTTTTTTTTGTAGAAAAAATCCAGCAATATCTGGGGATTATCACAATGGATATCAATAATATTATTACTCTTCCTTAATGGTTACTCATAGGAAAATGATTTTATTAGAGTAGAAACCTATGAAATTTTGAAGATTTAGTCTGTTTATAATTATAATTAAAGGAATAGAGTACAATCAATAAAGATCTATAATTTTCTTTAAAATTTCACCTGCTTATAAGGATGAAGCAACACTATTGTACAGAAGGAATATCATATTCAAAACTTGTCAGAATAACACTATTCTGACAAGTTTGGAATATGAATTTCTAAAAAAAATAATTCCAAATATCACAATAAAACTTCCATATATTTACTATTACATAAAGCAACATAACAGGGCATTTACAAGCATTTTAGAAAGATTGCTGAATAACAATAATTATTGTAATATATAATTTGAACATATTTGTTCATTTATTAGGATGTCATGATATGATAATACTTTAAAATAATAAAACTCATCAAATCTTTTACAGATAATATGAAAAATATTTCTTTCATTTATCTAAGGCAATCATTCCTTCATTGTGTAGTTGTTACTGGTGCTTTTGTTAATGGCAAACATCTTAAAATAGTTAAGAAACCTCTTAGTATGTAATGGAATATTATACTTTATTTGTATAATATTAATATTATACAGGTAAAAATTTTACTTAACATATTATTTTGTTTATTTAAATGATGGCTTTGTCATAAATTTTTTTTGGTTTGACAAGTATCTTACAGTTAAATAAGATACTTGTCAAGAAGAATTTTTTAAATTGTATGCAAGCAATGTTTTTTTATGTTACCTTGTTAAAGGAATATATTCCTCATTCATAAAACATTTACACATCCTAACTTACAGTCCACTGCAGAATCTTAACTTGCTTGTTTTATCATATCCAAAATAGACATCTGTTTTTAAAAAAAATATGTAGAAAACCCACTACAACTAACAACATTTTTCCTGACAATCATAATTATATTGTTCCACAAATCGACCTGCTACTCAGCATAAGTAAGTACTTTTTTCAAACATGTTACATTACATAAAATACACACCCTCTTCTGTTATTAGGTTCATGTAAAACTCAATTAAGTTTAATATCAGGCTTGATTTAATGATCTAACTGATTACAGACAAAATATTACATACTGTACAGAATAAAATCAAAATACAGATTGTAACAGATGATACAAACAGCTATACACTTGTTCAATGAATTATTAAAGATAATCGATATTTTCAAGAAAGAGGGCCTGAAAGATTGCCATTAAAACTACAAATAAAATAAGCAAGATTAAACAGTGCAATTAATAGTAACACTGACAAACACACAAGCCCAACAGTACTGCAATTTTCACTACGTACTATGAAGTCTGTTCAGAAAATAGCCAAAATTTATTTTTTAATCTTTGTTATTAATTTTACAGATTATCCGTCCTCTTCCTTATCCCTTTCAAAGTACTTTCCTCCCTTACTTTTCCCAGTGGTTTCTACTTTACAAAGCAGTCTTGAATAGCTTAATTTCAAGTGGCCTTTAAGGTCCGTGACAAATTTGCTTTAATGTTATCAATAGTCTCAAAACAGTGTCCTTCCATCACTGATTTTAATTTCAGAAATAAGAAAATATTGAAGGAGCAGTCTAGCGAACGGGGAGGCTGAAGGAGGACGGACAGTCATCTGATTTTTGGCACATAACTGACAAATTGTCAAAGCTGAGTGTGCAGGCATATTGTCATGATGAAAGTACCATGAGTTGTTTCGCCACAACTCTGGTCTCTTTTTGCGGATATTTTCTTGTAACCATTGTAAAATGCCTTAGTAGTACATATGGTTCACTGTTTCACCTTGAGGCAAGAATTCAAAATGTACAATTCCATCAAAATTTAAAAAAAGAGAGTGGATCACTTTGACATTGGATCAAGACTGATGTGCTTTCTTGGAACATGGAGATCCTATGCCAATCCATTGTGATGATTGAACTTTTGTCTCAATACCACAGCCATAAACTCAGCTTTTGTTTCCTGTTATAGCCTTTTGTATGAATGTTTCATCTTCATCGCCTTGTTCAAGAAGTTGGCGACTACACTCCATCCATTCAATGTTCTTTCTGTTGTTCAGTCATCAAACGAGAAAAAAACTTTGATGCATTCACTTTTCAATGAAAATGTCATGGCATGACCTAACCAAAGAAAACAAGTGTGATTAAATGTGAAGACTTCCTCACAATAAGTCTAATTTCTCATGCATCCAAAATCATAACACCTACGCTATTGCAAGGAATAGACAAGACATTAGACATGGTCCTGAGTGAAGATCAGTTTGGCTTCAGAAGAGAAAGAGGTGCATGAGAAGCTATATTAGCTTAAAGATTATTAATATAAAAGAGCCTAAAAAAGGACAAATTTGTCTATATCACCTTTATTGATCTTGAAATGGCATTCAATCAAGTGAACTGGGACAACATTTTCAAGATACTCAAAAAGAATCGGATCAGATGTAAGGATCAAAGGATCATCTAGACTTTATACAGAAATGAGGAGACAATTGTCAGAATGGGAGATCAAGAGAGAGTAAAAGTGCATAAAGTGGTGTAACAGGTTTGTCAATTGCCACCTATTTTGTTTAACTTACTAGATCAAGTGAAGGAAGAAGTCAGAGAGAGAGCATTAGCATCCAGGGATAGAAAATTGATATGCTACGATTTACTGACGACATTGCCGTGATCGCAGATAATGAAAAGTATATGATCGACATTATTGAAAAAATGGATACCATATTTACTAAAGATTACAACCTTACAATAAACAGAACAAAAACCAAACAATAGTATGTGGTCAGGTATTTAAAAGTGCATAGATTAAACTGAATGGTGAGACTCACCAACAGACTAACAAATTTAAGTACATAGGCAATACAATTACGTAAGACAGGAGAAGTTCCAAGGAAATAAAAATGAGAATTGCCTTTAACAGGAAGAAACATTGTTTTGTACTACCAATACAAATTTGGATGTAAGGAAACAGCTTTTAACAATGTACACATGGAATGTACATTCTGTATGGTAGCGAAAGTTGGACAATCAGATCTGCGGGTAGAAGGAAGCTGGAGGTCTTTGAAATGTGGTGATACAGGCAAATGGTTAGAATCAGGTGGGTTGAAAGAGTTACGAGTAATGCAGTTCTTAGCCGGATGAATGAAGAACATGAATGAAGAATGTTCTCGCAAAGAGAAGAGATGTGCTAATTGGCCACATACTAGCCAAATGACACAACAAGCTGCTCCAAATTATTGCTGAGGGAATGATTAAAAGGAAGAATCATTGTGGGAGAGGATGGCTGGAATACATGAAGCAGACTATGAGGGATGTGAATTGTGAAACCTCTCAAGCTGAAAAGGAAGGCTCAGGATAGAGGACTCTGGAGACTTTGATTGGTCAATCTTATGATTGACCAATCAATCATAAGATTGAATACCAAAGAGAGAGAGAGAGAGAGAGAGACCACAATAAATAAAAAAACAATCAAAATCAAACACATTATTCAAATAATAATAATTCAAATTATTCAGATAATTAATTTGTATAATTATCATTCAAATAATAATAATAATAAATAATAACAACTTTTTTTGATGGACTTCACATCTCCCCTTACAGCCATCCCAACCTCCATGAAATAACCTAACAGGAAAGCTGAGTGATCTACTCAATGTGAAGAAAGTGCATTGAGCAATAAAGAAAACATTTGTGTATATACAAGTCCTATCAGAGAACATATAAAACAGGGGAACATCAGAACACTAAATGACTATTATAATAAACTACAAAATAACTTGATAATGCGACAAACCAAAAATATTAACATGCAAATCACTAACAATAAAACAACACCAACAGCAAGATACCAGTAAGAAAACCTATTCAAATATTTTCATTATATCACTCGGTTTATGTTAGAGGTCCATAATTAATATAAGCTACAATATAATAAAACATCCAGTTTTGAAACATCTGATTAGCTGCACTATATTTTATTAACTGACTTGACGACATGAAAAACATCTACTAACAACAACAACATAGTAACCAACCAATAATAACAAAAGAAGATACATCTAAAGAACTCATATGTGAATCATCAATTGATAGTCTATATTTTAATACGTGTTAACTTAATATATGAATATTTACATATATCGCTAACACTCTCCTGAAATATTCTTACGCAAATATAATAACCATCAAAAGATCATGTAGTGGTAATCCCAATAAAATTTTTCATTCGATTTAATTTATTTGATGATAAAGATTGTGAAAATATCTGCTGCTTTTTCTTCAGATGGAGTATATTTCATTGCTATTTATCTATATACAACTAATTATCTGATGTAGTGATAATGTGTCTATATGTTTTGATTGTTCGTTGAAAATAGGGTTTCTAATGAATTTAATAGTACTCTGGTTGTCAATGTAGATCACAAGAATGGAATTTTGATCAATAGTTCCGATTTCTTTCAGTAATTTATTTAACCACATAAGTGATATTTAAGTCTCACAAACAACCACATATTCTGCTTTCATAGATGATAAGGGTACACATTTTTGCAATTAACTCTTATGTGATCTAGAATCATGCCAATCATGGCTATCTGATTATCTTCTTTTATCATGATCACGGTTTATATCTCTATCTCTTTCTCTCCTATCTCTATTTCTGCCCTGATCTTTCTCTATCTGTCTCCCTACCTCTTTCTCTGTCTCTTTCAAAATCTCTCAAATTCTATTATCCCTTCTAATTGATTGGCTTCTTTTGGAAAGTTCATGATCTCTGTTCCTATGTCTTTTATCATCATCATGTACTTTTAATTCTTCATTTATTCTCATAACTAATCCATCGTGGAAAAATAGTATGAAAAAAATGTCTCATTATAAAACATACAAGGATTGCACAACTGTCCTGTAAATTAGAAGTTCCAAGGAATTCAATTATATATTTTTACCAATACTTCAAAACCTGTTTCAGCCAAACTTTTAAGTAATTTATACACATGACTTGTACTCTCATTACATCCCTGTGGTTGTTGCATATGTATATTCTCTTCTAAGGTACTATTCAAGAAAGCTGTTTCCACATTAATATGTTTAATACTCCAATCATGCTAAATAGTGGGACCCTGCAGAGCTCTCATGGTTCTAATCTGATAACACATTCAATTTGAAAATCTCGTTAAAATCATATCCTTTTCTTTTATTGAAACCCCTACCACTAAATGAACTTTATACTGAATAATTTCATGTTTGAAATTCATTTTTATGGAAAAAGCCATCTGTTATCAATCACTGCACATTGAAATGGTAAATTCACAATTCCCATGTCTTATTCTTGTATAATGAATTCATTTCATTATTCATTACAGTTTCCCAATGCTTAACATTCCTTAATATTACAGCCTCATTATTATCTGTTGGTACTTCTTTTAACAACATAAATTTTGGGTTCTGTTGAAATGATTCACCTCAATATTGTGATGGTGCTTGAATTTCCTTTCTATTTTTTAGATTATAACAATACTTTTGATTATTATCAGTAATCTGTTGTTCATGGTCACATTCAAATAGTAAAATGAATTTATTCTATTAATTTTTTTAAAATTGAAAATTAAAAAATTTTCTAATTTAATTATCATAAATTAAAGATTACAGACAGTTAGCATGTGTTTGTATACTTATAAGCTGTTATTGAATGTTAATAATATGGTTTACTCTGCTGTAGGCCTATCCTCTACTTTTAGCCTCTTTTTTCAAAGCTATTTTAAACAAAGTTTGAATATTACTTCATTACAAAAAAATGATTTCAAGTTTATTTTTTAAACTTCATGCTTAATGGCTTCTCAACAGGCTAAGGGATCTAATCATTTTCTATTTATTCAGATTTTCATTCATTTAAATCAGATCCAGTTTCTCTAGTCTAACCCACCAGGTTGGTCTAGTGGTGAGCGCGTCTTCCCAAATCAGCTGATTTGGAAGTCGAGAGTTACAGCGTTCAAGTCCTAGTAAAGCCAGATATTTTTACATGGATTTGAATACTAGATCGTGGATACCGGTGTTCTTTGGTGGTTGGGTTTCAATTAACCACACATCTCAGGTACGGTCGAACTGAGAATGTACAAGATTACACTTCATTTACACTCACTCATACATATCATCCTCATTCATCCTCTGAAGAATTATCTAAACGGTAGTTACTGGAGGCTAAACAGGAAAAAGAAAGTTTCTCTAGTCTGAAGGAGATAAACTACCGTCTTTGAATTATTATATAAAAAATATCAAATTAAAGATGTGATAACTTAAAACTAGTTCATACAATTCTAATTCAATTTTAGTGTGTTTTGAAGAACATATTATAATAAAACAAACAATAAAACTTTGTACAGTGTGAATTTCTACCATAATTTTATCAATCACATATAATTTTTATGTAATTATTAGAAAAAACATAACTTTTTCACTGTAAAATATTGGTTGCCGTATTTTGAATTTTGATTGGAGGGACTTCATATTATACTATTAAGAAGAAACACAACTTCAGCTACATGCATATAAGCTTTTAGAGACCGATGATTCACAGTTATATGATTTACAATAAGAAAAATTTTTTATATAGTCCTAACCTACTCAAATCAGTTATAATTTCAGCCGATGAATAATAAGCTGATAAGATTAGAAAGGCTTGTAAGATTTGATTAAAAATCAATATCCACTTGAAAAAGTCACTTTACCAATAACAACAGCTGGTGAGTGTAAAGTTAGCAAACCAACTATAACAGAATATTACAATTTTAACATACCCGCTAGTGACTGCAGCAACTCCTTCAACAACATTTGTTTTATTAAATTGTTTCATGTAGTTATGCATTTCACTAAAGTACTTTTTTAGTGTAGAATCAGTGTGACTCCATGGTATGGTACCAAACTTGAACATAGGTTTTGTGCTATATGGTTTAGCTAACTGAAAAATAAAACAAGAAAATAAAAATTACACATTTGAAAAGTAACATTTATTAATATTTTTCTATCATAGCAAGTATGAAACACTAAGATAAAAAAAAAAAAAAACTAACGTTAAATTGACACTGTGCATACATTCACCTTAGCTGCAACACCCAAGTTATATATTCAATCATTTAACTTCAATAAAAGTTATTACTGCATATTTTATATTAAAATTACAAAATACAGATAAAAGAGTAAAAAGAATACATTCTGATATGTTTTTGATAATCTTATACATTTTCTAGGTCAGACACAAAATAAGAAACAGATTAATTAGAGAGTAGTTCCATATCAGTTGTTTTTGGAAATACGGGCAACTAAGGTAATTGCTGACACCAAATACATTAGTTTTGGTACTAATAAGGAACTGAAGATAAAATTATGGTATTGAAATTGCAGCTTAACAAAAATACGATAAATCCCATTATCTGAGGCAGTGATTCTCAGCCTTTTTAGCTCCATGACCCAAAAAGTAAAAAAAAATATATATATTGCATATTTTGCGATCTCTTAACCCCAACCCAATGCAACTTAGTTCAAACTATTTAGCTGTGATGATAGCGACGGGTATTAACATGCATGTATCATGTGTACAAACATGAGCAATTTACAGATTCCAACTTTATTTGTATGTGCTCCTTGTAATTTGGTCTGCTTGCATAATATTTGCTGGAGAGCATCATGTTTGAACATGCATATGATATGTTGTGCTTTCAGCATTATAAGAGTCATAAGGGATTGCAGAATGTCAGTTTGGTTTCTAATGCGAAGCATGTGTCTGGTGCCTAGTTTTTAAAAGCATAGTTTCAATGACAGAAATAATAATTAAGATCTCGGTTTTTTAGTGTGTGGTCAATCAGTATAACTGGGTTTTTGTTTTGTTTTTCAGTTAGATTCTTTGCAAAATGGATAAATTTGTGAAAAAACGAATTGAAGCATATACATCCAGTGAGTCAATTGGTAAAAAGACAAGATTGTACAATGACAGTCATTTAAATTATGGTTTTACCTCATTGGATGGAAAGTCACAATGTGTTATTTGCTTTCAAGTCCTCTCCTATGAAAGCATGAAGCCCACTTGGAAACTAAACATCTAGATCATAAAAGCAACCCTTAGAATTTTTCAAAAGAATATTATATACTTTGAGAAATCAGAAATACACAAGCTTTTATTTGTAAATCAAACCACACTGATAAAAGTACACCTGAAGCATCTTATCTTGTAGCATTAAGAACAGCTAAGATGTCCAAACCTCTAGACAATTACAGAAAACCTCATATTACAGTACCTACTGTAACTGATTTGGTCAATGTTTAAACAGTTGTGGCAGAACAAAAAAAATGAAAAATATTCTGCTTTCTAACAACACAATATCAAGGCGAATCCATGACATGGCTGCCGATGTTCGCTATCAGATATTTGAGCAAGTGAGTTCAAGTGAATTTTTCAGTATTCAGTTTCATGAATCAACAGATGTGGCACACATGTCTCAGTTCTTATGTTTTGTGAGATATGAAAGCGATAGGGTCAGATCAGTCAAAGAAAATATGTTTTGCAAATCAATACCTGGTCAAGCAACAGGACAATGTATTTTTGATGTTTTTTTATGAGGCTACTAAAAACTATGACATAGAGTGGACAAAATATATTGCAGTATGTAGAGATGGTGCAAAGGTGATAACAAGAAACAGTGAATTTCTGAAAAAAATGAGATCATCTTATACCAAGGGCAGAATGGATGCACTGCTTCCTTCCCAGACATGCTCTTGCCACAAAAAATATACTGGAAAATTCAAACAAATTCTTTGTAAAACTGTAAAAACGGATAACTTTATTAAAAGTTGACCATTACAGAATTGGCTGTTTGCTAAACTATATGATGAAATGGGCGAAAAGAAAAATCTTTTCTTTTCCATACAGAAGTCAGATGGCATCACAGGGGAAGTATAAACCCGGTTATAGAATTGCAAGATGAATTAATAATATTTTTCCAGAATAAACAAAATTTCATTCTGAATGTTTTTACAAAATAAATATATGTTACTGTCGGCTAACTTATCTGATGAATTTTTGCATTTTAACGAATTGAATGTGAATCTACAAGGATATGATAAAAAACATTTTATAAATGATAAAGTTCATACCTTCATTAAGAAGTCTGATATTTGGATTATTCGTCTTCAAAGCAAAAAATTTTGATATACTTCCACTCACTTCTGATTACTTTAAGAAAAACTTCGATGAAGAAGATACTATTATTCACCACAGTTTGAATAGCATGAAGGTGCATTTGCATGAGCTAAAAATTCAGTTGGCAGAGTATTTCCCAGAAGATAAAAATGATTTTTCGAAGAGGTGGGTATAAATATTTTTAATGAAAACGTTGCTGCATCTGCTAAATTACCGGTTGAGATTTACGACCAGCTCATCGAAATGTCTGCCAATAAAATATTACAACCATTCACATCTGAAGGTTTAGCTTACATTTTGGCTTGCTCGTCAAAGTGATTATGGAGATATAGTCACAGAAGCATTGAAAATATTAATCTTTTTCGCCATGTCTTCCCTCTGTGAAAAGGGTTTTTCATCTATGGTTGTGTAAAAAGCTAAATATAGAAATTGTCTTTTATCAGTTAAAAAAATTTGCTTTTATGCATTTTTAACATAGATTCAAGTATGGAAAAGCTTTTAAATGAAAAACAAACGTAACCATCTCATTAATTTATTTTCTTTACATGTTTTTATAATGTAAGAAAAATTTTTATGATAAATGATTTTTCTTCTTAATACGTAAATAAAAATGATTTCATTATTATTACGTGTAAAGTTGTAGGATAATTTCATATCATTTTTCATATCACCGCGATCCCCAGGTTGAGAAACGCTGATCTAGGTTAAGAACCTTGTCATGTGAATATCACACTGTCATCACTCAGAGAAGACTGCATGCAAGTGTTGATTTTTCTCTTTCCTTCATTCTTTTTTTTCTATCCCTCTGTCTCTCTCCTTTGGTAATTCATGCACTTTTAAGAGACCTTGCATTTTTACATTTAAAATGTACATAAATTTCAATCATTTGATTGGTTGAAACATACAATATTCTGAAAGCCCCCAGATATTTAAAGCAGGTTTATAGTATTCAACCATGTTGACAGCAGTATCCCTTATTTATTTAGTGGTGCACTTCTAGCAGGTGATCACTAGATAAGGTTTTACATACATTGGAAAAGAAGAAACAAGTAGAAAAAAATTTAAGCCATTAAAAATGTGATGTAAATGTTATGAAAGTGAAACAATGAATACATACCCTGGAATCATCAATTCCTGAGAATTCATGAAATTCCTCTCTAGTTATCATGAAGGCTGCAAGGTTGGCAGTATATATAGCTAGAAATACAACAGCAAACATAGCCCATATGTTGGTCATAAACCTGCAAAGAATTATAAAATAAACATATTCAACTGTTATTAGTCTAATTATTATTTTAATAATTAAAAATATTAAGCAACTAAAGATAACTGGTTATTGACAATCATTTTGCAATTTTATTGTTTTATTTTTCAGTAAGAGGTGACAATTAAGTTACAATGGACAATCTGAATTGCAGGTTTAAGTGGTTTTAATTTTTTGAAGCTAAATTTACTCTCTATCGGGATTTCCTGAAAAAAACTATATTCATTATTAAACTCCTGTAGATTCCTTCATTTTGTGCTAATGAAAGGAATTACAATTATTATTAAGAAAATTGGATTTTTTTTCAAATAAAAATGACTGAAGGTAACAATATTGTACAAATTGATAATTGATGTGAAAAGTTATACGTGTACATTTTGGAAAACTTCACTATCTTTGCAATCTTTATTCCTTTCAAAGTAACACAATACTCGCTGTTAGGTATGGTATCATCGAGTACTGCTTACCCATTATCATCATCTGGTGTTCTGCCTATTGGCAGGTCCCTTACGAAACTGCTGTCTCCATCCATTTCTGTACCAAACCTTTTTCTTCCTTCCCTTGTAGTTTCCAAGCTTCACCTCATCTATTAAATTCATCCTTAGTATTTCTCACTTCCTTTCCCCTTCAGCTGTCAAAACTCTACTCTCTCCAACCACATGTCGCAACCGGTTTCCTTTTCTTTTGTGTGACTTCTCGCATAAATGCTCTTTCTTCTTTAATCCTATTCATTACTTCCTCATGCCTCGCTTTATCTATCCATCTTACTTTCTCCATCATTTTTCATATCCGCATCTCAAAATCCCTTGATCCAGCTCCTTTTTCTATTCCTCATCAATCGTGCTTCACTTCTGTACAATAGAACACTCCATATATTACAGTTGGCTATCCTCTTCCTCTTCCTCTTCTTTAACTCCTTAATTCTAGTAAAAACCAGACTTCTACTGCTAGTATTCTCTTCTTACTGAAGACTTCCTATTATTTCCATTGCGCTTTTCCAGTCCTTTGTCGCCGTAATACCCAAATATCTTAATTTTTTATTTTTTCAATTCTTCCTTCACTTGTCTTTACTATTAAATCCTCTTTGTTGTTTACTTCCATTATTTTAGTTTTTCTGTATTTATTTTTATTCCATACTTTTTCAGTCCTTCCTCCAAAAATGTTAATAATCTTAGAAGTGCAGATGTGCTGTCAGCTGGAATTACATGTCATCAGCACAACTTATGAAATCATTTTTTTATCCTCCTACACTTATTCCTTCTTCTCTTTTTTCTAATGTATTTCTTATATCTGCAATGTAAATATTGAACGGTGTCAGTGAGAGGCAACATCTTTGGCTAACATCTCAACCTAGACCCTCTCAGTCAGTCATATTCTTATTTACTTTCACTGTTGATGTTTTTCTCATGTAAACTCCTTTAATTAACCTTTTGTCTTTCCATTCTACTTTTTTATCTTTAAGAATCTCTATCATTTTATTTTCTATCATTTTAGAAATTTTCTAAATTTGTGAAATACAGTGTCAATCCTTTCCTCTAAATATCTCTCTCTAACCGTTTTAACAGCCTAATGGCATCTAGTTCCTTTTCCTTTACTGAATTATTTTTTTCCTTTCCTCTGGATTCATTTCTATTATTTTTACCCACCTCCAATTTAGGACTCTTAATGATATTTTGAAGCACGGATTATTAAATCTACTGTCTTTATCTGTCTTTATCTGTCTGGTCTATCTATTTGTCTTTGGCTGGTCTTTACATACCAGTTTTCTTTTGATTTGGTATAATTAAGTCTTCATGTCTTCTCTTGTACTGTATATCCTACTGCACAGTTCAACTATTTATTTCACTACTTCCTCCTTTAAGCATTTATAAAATTCTTTAGGAGGTTCATCTATTCCGGTTGATTTTTTATAGTTCATTTCTTTAATTGCTACTGCTTACTCAGTACTGAAAAAATATATTGGAATTGCCTTAGGTAGCAACATTTAAACAAATTTTTATTCATTTTAAAAACAATTCATATTAATGTGTTCTACTAGGATGTACTACATAGAATTAATTGTTCTATGGGTCTTTGATAAATGCCTGATAGAGTCGTGCTAATCATTAACGAACTGGAGGTTTTTCATTGTATTTAATATTCTTGTAGTTCAGTAGGGGCAGCTCTGTAAAAGCTAAAACGGTTATTTAGATTTAGTAGATAAAGCTGCACTCTAAAATACAAAATTATATATACAATATAAAAGTAGTGTTAAAATATAGCCGGTCTGCTTCAAAAGTAATAATTTACTATCAGAATTCCCAGTTCTCTCAGATTCACTCAGACTTTCTATGATGTCATTTCTATCTTGACCGATCAGAGTGTAGATTAATGAAAATTGATGTCATCTATATTTTAGATGTTCAGATATAACTTTTGTCTTTGATCGTACTGCTGATCAAATACTTATTGTAGTCTTTCGTATTGTTTTATGGTGAGCGCTCAATATTACTAAAAATTAATTTTAAATCTCTTGAATCAATTTACCAATAAAAAACTCTAAACAGCAAAATTCTATTTTCAAATTCCTTTTACTTTACCGTTTTCGTTGATTTCCTTACTAATTTTACATTCAGGATATCAGTACGAACGTTTCTGTCGCAGCATTTTTTTAAATCTGTTTAATGGTAAAAACTTTAAATCTGACGATCGGTAACACTATCATAAAACGAGAGATTCGGAAAGGCCGCTATTTTCAAGCGATTGACGAAACGATCACGCAATCGGTACAGAGGGAGGATCAAAGATAGAGGTGATACCAGAAATGATCGATCATATCAAGTAACAAATCCCTGTCAGGCATGGCATTTTTACACGCTACAAAACATTCCCGGCCCCGGAGGTTAAAAAGAAAAAACTACTGACAGAAAAAATAAAATCCAATTACTTCATTTAAATATTCAGTAATTTTTAATTCACTTATTCAAATTTGGAACCGTAAAAATACACAATCACCTTTAAAACGCTGGAAAAAAAGTATGTGTAGAATTATAATAAACTGATATATTATAAAATTTAAATATTACTTATTGACTAAGATAGATTTTACCTTGCAGTGAATCCACGAGGCGAATCGACGTGAACAGCTGCTTGGAATAACACTGCCCATACTAGCCAATATGTACGAAAAAGCGAAAACCTGTGATTAGATACCGGTGCCACTTTCTGAAACAAAAATTAATACTCAGAAAAAAATTTAAGTCTTAAACTTAACACCTTGCAAACATTATATATGTATGTATTCAAGCTGCTCGGTACGGAATATATAGTATATAGCGACGCAAATCTCACGTATTCAGATTGAAAACGATGCTTTATTTATTTTTCAACTTTGTTAAATTATTTTGGTGATATCGCCATATAAGCTTGAAACTTGTATGGGATACGGAAATGGAATTTTGTAGCGTATGAAAAATATGAAAGGATGAAAAGCCAAAGTTCATAGAGAAATTACCAATACGCTGTTAGTACTTTTAATTATGTAAACATTTTTACAGAAAGGCTAAAATAAGTTTAAATTGAAAAAACGGTTTTACTTTAATAATTTCTTATGCTCGCCATTAATAAACCATTTATGAAGTTTTAGGTGTAGTTCAACTGAGTTCAACTTTTGACTCGCTGTAAATTCATTAGTGAATCACATTAGTTAATCGTATCAAAAAAGAAAGCTTACAACACACGTAGGACTTTCCCGGTACGCGGCTTTAGCCGCATGACGTGGGTTGTTTCTGATGCACTGCTTAAATACACAACTTAATTTTAAATATTTATCATTTTATTTAAATAAAATATTTTTTTGTTTATTTAATTAAATGTGATTCTAACTAAAAATACCGTATTTAATTCGCGCGGGTGTGGCGATACTAGGGGCGACTGTTGGCACTAACTCAACCGATGTAATTTCACAACTTAACGAGTACATGAATAAATTTTGTTTGCGCACCGGCAGATTGGTATAGCCGCGAGGTTTAATACGCTTGGTTCCGCATTAACCGGCCGATCGAATTTCAAGACTCACCCAGAACGAATTACTTTTTTTACACTTTAAATATTATTCATTTATTTAATTATATCGCTCACCTGTAACGTTACAACGTAGCAGACGATTACAACAGCATTTTTTGATATAAGGGCGCGATTTTTCAAATTTTTCTTTTTGCATATATTGTTATTCTTTAATTGTTAACAAATGAAAAATATAACCTTAATTAGAGCTGAAATTTCGAGCTGCTGAAGGTGACCTTGCTCTACAGCCTCACTCCCTTGACCTTTTAAGATGACAATTACGGCATCAATCCTCCATATATAGAAATTATCTGACCGAGTTTGGTCAAAATCGATCCATTAATTCTGGATATATAAGGTTATCTAAAGGCCGAACACCCGAACACCGAACACACGTACATACGAACAATAACATCCAGAAAATTTCCGTCCTGTTTTTCTTTTGGATTCCTTAGGTATAAAAACGTGAAGATCCGGTGAAACCGCATATGTCCAAGTTGGACCGATTACAATACTTCTAGAGATCTAGCACTGCTGTAGCGCTATCTAGACGGAAAAGTAATAATCTCAATCGTTCTAAATCAGTGAAAATCCGAATCGATCTAAAGTGATCTTTAATGTTAACATTTAAATTATGTCGCACTATTTAAGCGAAACATATTTATTATCTCATTAATCCGCTGGAAAATCAGGTGATGATTCGATAGAGCAAGTCAACGAAATATCTGCCACCGTTTATCGAATGCGGATTTTCCTTGAAATTATTAAATACAAACGACTTGACAAATCAATCAATATTTTTTCCAGTGCTATTTCGGAGCTGATTATCAACACTTTTCCGTGGAAGTATCCGGAAGCGTGACGTTTGTTACCGGATATTTTAAAGCTTTACGACGTTTTCTGATTCCGTTACTATAATTTTGTACGTTAGGGGCGTTATAAATATAAATTTAGAGTAACACGTAGTACCAGGAACACATTATAAGGGAACATGTAGTCGTAGATATTTATATACTTTAAGTTCATTATAATTCAACGGACCGTGAACACTATGGGGATGTTTCTAAAACCATCCGAAGAACCCGATCATATCAGTTACTTTCGTGGTCAAAGGCGGGAAAAAACGGTCCGGAAGGCAAGACTGAGGGTGTTTTCGTATCTTTTATAATATTATTAAAAATTAAATATACCCAGCACACTTATTCGGAGCGGAGTAAGACGCCTAATTATCAGTTTTAACCCGCTCATGGGACAAGACGACCAAATAACCTAATTCTGGAAATTCGAGAAAATAAAGTCTATATTGATAAATTCAAAGCTATCGTAATTTTCACACGATCCAATCTTATTTATGAAAATTTTCGACGTTAATTAGCACAAATTATAAACGTGCAAGTTAGAAATAAATAATTTTTATGCGCATAAGCGGTCTGTCACCCCACTTTCCCTTGCGTTGCTTATTTACTTTTTGGTTTTTTCTGCCAATCTTTCTCGTTTTTTTTTCTGGAGTAAGGTGTATGGATTTTCCGCAAATTTCACGAATGAATGTTCTTCATGATGTCCTTCAACTTACTGAAGGAAATGAAATAAGGAACTTTGTAGGGAATAAAGATTATCATGCCCGACCGGTAATCGAACCTTTTGGATGAATGACAGAAATTCTAAGGAGATCGGTTCGTTATTTTTTATTATTATGTTTACATGCAATGTGTTTTTTGTATAGTTTTAAGCATAGATAGGCTCATACAACTTTACACTTGATTAAAGTGTAACATTAACTGTTACACTTTACACCTGTAATATTATTAACAGTTTTTTTTTTACTATGTAGGATATGATTCTGTTCGTGAATTATCTATTTATTTTAAAACAGATTTTCCATTATCTTGGAGTAATATATTATTTACACCCATATTCAGCTGTTTCCATGCGATTATCTTTGAGAACCTGAAATTAAGTTTTCTATATCACTTTGCTTGCAAATCTTTATTTCGTCAAATTAGCAGTTAAAAAAAATATTTCTGTAAAAGATAATAAATTTGAATTTTTTACATGGTGTTCGTGTGATGGTTTATTTTACAATGAAAAGTGCTCAACGTTTGTTAACGATCGACGTTTCATGTTCTTTTAACGATCGCCTTTCCATTTTGTTTTGAAATTTTAATTTTTAATTTTAGTAAAATAAATTCCCGCGTGGGAACCAGTGGCAGAATACGTACTCGTCTCTTGTTTCTCCTACCTGTCGTAAGAGCCGACCAAAAAAGGAGAGTAGCTAATTCTTGCGGATGCTTTCCGTGTATGTTTGTTCACGCTTAGAATCGTAATAATAACTTTTGAAATCAAGATCTTAAGACAAGTCTGTGATTTTTCGGCTGCACATGTGGTCTTGGTTACTAGTTCCAATGACTCCAGTAGCTGATACCGCCCTTGGCATGGAAAAACACCGGATTTTAATAAATAATCGAGGTAAAAATAATTAGGATGTTATTTGTTTACTTGCCTTTAAAATGAAGAAGAGATTTTCGATCTGATTGGTCAATATTTTTATTTTATTTATGCACTTCGAATTGTTACATTTTACAAAATGCATTTAATGAGGAAATCCATAGCACCGTTTCATTGCAAGTTTCTTCCAGGTAAGTTAAATTAAAAAAATCTAACGAAAACCGCATAAATGATATGAAATATGCGGTCTAACACGACCGCATAGATGATTTTAATAAATTTTTAATACACCATCTTGTTTGTCAAAGTTATCGATTAGTAACAGGTTATAACAACATAATTATATCTAAAATGATTTAATTGTGATGATATTTCCACGAAAAACCTCAAGACAATTTCCTGGAGAGCTTTGAAGAAAAAATAATACACATTCTACAGTATCCCAGAAAAACTTAGCTCAAGCTCGTTAGCGGTCTTTTTACGAATTTTTTTTTGCGATCTCTTTTTTTTATTAAGATTCAGGTATTTCGCCTTCTATGTTTCTGGTGAAAGGTTTTTTTATTGCTGAAAAAAACTTTTTTTTTTTTGAAGGCTAATGATGTTTCAAATAAATCCATCAAATATAAAATAAATAAAAAAAAAACGGATGAAAAACTTTGTGACAGAAATGTATCAGAAGGGTGAATTTCCGGTTTTAGTTAAGAAAGAAAGGATGTTGCACTGCTGTATTTTTTTTTTACTTCATGTTATGTTAGTATCACGTATTCAAAACGATTTAACCTCAAAACTGATTTTTTGAACACCAATCCTCTTCATTCATACTAGATCTTATTTTAGAAAATTGTGAAACTAAAGTACTATAGCCAACATGTTTTTTTAAATGTAATTGCCTTTTTTGGAAGAAAAGTAACAGACTTTTGGTGGGACATGTACAAAATTTTAAATTTCAAAACTACATAATCAATTTCACATAAATTTTGATATGCTGTAGCAGTGTAGTTGTGCAACTGAAAATTTGATTAAGATTGGTCGAGTCGTTTTTTAGTTACGCTCAATTTAAGGTAGAAAAGAGGATCTTCTATGTTATATCGTCACCACTGAATTAAAATATGTACTTGACTAAACTAATGCTTTCATGAAAATTACGGCTCCATTTAAGTATAAACCAAATACGCTAGATCGCAGCACGTACAGTTTTATTGAAAGTTTATTTTACCAAAATGTTTACTAAAATATTTTTTACAACTTTTTTTGTTTTAAATGTTAAGCTAATTATTTTGCATTTGTTGTCTCTATTATTACTGTCATAATTTAAAAAATAATGTTTATTGTACGATACATTTAAATATAATTAGCTTAATATTTTTATACTTAAATGGAGCTGTAGTTTTTACGAAAACATTAATTTAAATGCACGATTTAATAATCAAAGCAGTTTACAATTTCACACATTCTACATAAGAATACGCTGGTGCAAGACATGTTAAAAACGGAGAAATCTCTGTCGATGTCATTTAGAAAAAGCGGACACGATTTTATTTTCCTTAGTCATATTCTGGTTACTGACGTACCGGGCTTCTAAAAAAAACAAACTTGAACTGTGCTTCTCAGGCAGACGTACCATTGCTGATCGTGTAGATAAAAATTCCGTTTGTAACAATAGTATTTCTGTTGCCTACAAAAAAAAAAATTCTGGGTGATTTATAAACAACAAATTCTCGTGGGATGATTAAATTAATTCCGTTTGAAGCAAATTAAAGTAGTATTGTTTTTCTCTGAAGGGCCTCAATAAAAGGCTACGCTTATCATGATTATTAAATATTTATTACGCTCACATATAATCTCGTATATTATGCACTCTTGCGAAGTTTACGACACTCTCCAACGCTTGTATCGTAACTTTCTTTGCACTCGTGCATTAATGGCCATTGTGGAAAGTTACATACCGTATTTTTTTTACGATTGAGAAAATGTTGGGATTATTGATTTAAATCACCGTTACAAAACATTTTTTAAAAATTCTCAAAAAATACATTAAAAAAAATACATTTCTGAAGCAAAAGGTTATTTTTTAGTCGTAAGTTCTGCCTTTTCTTTAATATCGATCGGTGTTAAAGACATTTCTTCCTCAGAATCCGACATAATTAAAAAAAAAGATAAACGGTGTAATATAGAAAGTTGCCTATTGGTGTACTTTCAAATTAACCACTGTTTGCTAACTACTAAACTACTTTCTAACTACTAAATCGGATTAAAATAAATTTATAAAAAACAGCTGATACATTAAACTTCCTTCTGATTGGTCAATGATTGCAAAGAATAGGTTTTGATCGGTTGAACACTTTTATCATAATGAAAATCTGTATCACAATGGCTCATTGTGATACAAGTTTCAGCTGCGTGAAACATTATAATACAATAGAGCCGTAGAAGTGATGCCTAGTAAGTGATTGTTATGTTCGTATGTGAAAATAGAACTCAGTTTGGCTTTAATACAAGAGACTTTCTTAACATCAAATAGTTAAATATTCTATTTTAAATAAATATCATAACTTCTTAGTTCCAGAATTAATATATTTCTCTTTCTACGAACAAACACTAGAATGTATTCAGAAAATTTCCAATTTATGGGAAATTTAAATCGGTGGGAATGAGTAATAAAAAAATCATTAATAATTCGCAAACATATAAAGCCATGCATAAATAAAAATATACAGAATGTTAATAAAGTATTGAAACCCTTATATAATTTTTCAAAAGTTAAATACAGAAAAATGAAATCTAACAAACGCTCTTATCTTAAAACAATTCATTGTTTGATATAATCAACAAACATCCAAGCTCCTTTGAGGGATAACTGAACTTTTTAAATGGAAACAGTACAATTGTGACACATCATTTTAAAAATCATTGAAAAACAGAAAAAAATACTGGTATAAGGTATAAAATACTTTGGGCTATGATAATCCTAACCAAAGGGGCAGCTGTTTAATAAATTTCGTAAGTGTTCTACAATATACCTGAAAAATATCTAAATAGTTACTAGATGGACATCTCTCGCTCGCTCCCTCTCTCTCTCTCTCTCACACACACACACACACACACACACACACACACACACACACACACACACACACACACACACACACACACACACACACACACACACACACACACACACACACACACACACACACACACACACACACACACACACACACACACACACACACACACACACACACACACACACACACACACTATATATATATATATATGATACCATTTATCAGACAATATGCATATACAGAACTCAAGTTTATAATCTGCCAGCAACCCACTTGCCATTCATGAAATTCCTCTACATCATCAGAAGATTGTTGTATGTATTGCAAATATCCAGAAGAAGAATAGCAGGCCCAGTATTCTTTACACAAACAATAAATTCAGGCGTTATTGTAAAATCATTCAATAGTTCACAGGAGAGCTAATCGAGCATGAAATTAATAATGGTTGGATTCAAAAGATGGCATGGACGGCGGGTACTGCCAGGCGGTCTATGAAGTTAGTGTAAGGTGTTTTTGGAGATTACTAAGGACTTCTGGCCATCTTGTTCTCGAACTAAGTCCATGGATTTTTAATTCTGGGTATATGAAAAAAATAATGTTTATCGCGGAAACCCTCACCATAGCCTCCTGGAATTTCAAACTGCTACTCGTGATTTCATCAAGAACATTTCACATGAACAATCTGTGAGGATCTTCGAGAACAGAATTTCACTCATTTACATTCATACATATCATCCTCATTCATCCTCTGAAATAATACCTTATGGTGGTTCCAGAGGCTAAATAGAAAAAGAAAGATGTTCATAGGGACATTTCCAATAACTACTGGGAAGGTAAGTCAATGTTACATGTATTGTTGTGCTTGTGCCCAACAGATATACAGATACTTTTCAAATGCACTATATATATATATATATATATTATTATTATTTTTTTTTCTAAAGCCAATCTTTTCAAGACCCATACCGTCTTGTACTAATACATATTGTATATATAATCCAACTTGATCCACCTATGTACAGAAATTATAAATTAAGTAACATGACACTTTTTTTATATCTTACAATAACACTTTCCTGGCAACCCACATCTTCAGTTGCAATTTACTTTTTAAGTGTTTATATCAAAATACAATAAAATACATATAAAAAAAATTTTAATAATATATGAAAAATCTTTTGATAAATTAAAATTGAAATTCAAGAATTAAAATATAAAACTTTTTTTATAAATCATAAATTAATTAAAAGCTTTTTTTAAAAAATATATATAAATTATAGAAAATAAAAATTTCTAGACATAAACACTAAAAAGTCAATTATATATATTAATTATACATATATATATATATATATTTAATTATTATTTTAATAATATATAATGGAATAATCAGATTTATATGAAAATAATATTACTTATAATTTATACATTTTAGCAACAATTATGTTTATTTACAATGAAGTGTACTACATAATCCATCTATTCTATTATATATAAACACAACTGAATGCATTCAGAGATAAATATTACTCTAATGACAGTCTACTTGTCTCACGGATGGTGGGAGTAAAAATTACACGGGTGAAATCACTTGTACGCTGTCAGAAGAGATACTGATGGCTGCACTGGGCAGCGCTCAAACCTGTGACTACTGCCAAACATGACAGTATTTGGTGTAAATAAGTCCATCCAAGAGATATTAAATTTATGGATGTGGTTTCATAACCATATTGTAGTAGAAATGAATTGGTTCGTGGGAATATATCTATTCCGTTACGAAAGTAAAAGTAATTCTAAACGATAGGTTTCATTATTTTTATAATAATTTTTGATTTGAGATCTCTGTTGTTTTTTTTTAATGTTACCACATTGGCTCTCATATTCTGATAGCTTTATTACTGGTACAAGTAAAACAATAAAAATAATATTTACTCATTAATAATGGAACACTTCCCCTTATTTTTTACCTACATATTCAAAACATTCTATTTAAAAAACCGATGTGGACACTAAATGACTTCCTTGTAAATCCATTAAATTACATATACGCACTTTTTTAAAATGAAAAGTACATAAAATTTTATTTCATTAGTAACTTCTGGTATTTTTTCATTTTTTTATTGTTATTTTTTAATTATTATGTATCGTAAAACTTTTTTTACAATCAGAGGTTAATAATTATTAATAAATCAATGTATTTAAATTAAAAAAAAGTAAAAAAAAGGAAAGGGATGAAGTCTAATTTGAACTGATGTGCCTTCCCCTTGTAAAATCCAAATATTTCATTAATTAAAATTTTATTTGGCTATAACTTTGGAACCGATGAAAATAAGTATCACTTATAATATATCGTAGAAAAGCTCTCAATGAGGGCTTATTACTGCACTTAGAATAAGTCCAAAGTCTAATTGTTTTGAATTTTCGGCTTTATTGGCAGTTTTGGTCTGTCGATTACAATCAAAATGGAATATTTCACAACTACATGTTACAAAAATCCTAAATCCAAAATTTCAAAATCCTATGGCTAATAATTTTTGAGTTATGTGAGATACTTAAGTACATATAAACATAAATATATATAGGCATCCTGCCGAAACTAGTCAAAATTGATTCAGGGATGGTCAAAATGGATATTTCCATTGAAATCCGAAAACCGAAATTTTTCACGATCACAATACTTCCTTTCGTACAAGGAAGTAAAAAGTATCACTATTTCAGTTTGGGTCTATTAATTTCACTTTTTTTTTACAATGATTCTATTTGAGGACTCTATTGACTTTCTACTGGAGAGAGTCAATAGTCTTATTGTGAGTACTACGCAGGTAATTCTATATCCAGAAGGAAAAACACATGTGGATATGAATGGATCATATATCTGCACATGCTTATTTTATTTTTTTCGATGGCAGAGATTAATCATCAAACATAATTGTGCTTTCTAATGTTATTTTCTGTCCACAGTGTGGTTAATACTAATAGAGTGTATGTTGTGGGAAAATTTGTAGACAAATTTTTATTTTCATTATCTGTGGAAATTTGGTGAAAATTTTGAAAAGGAATTACTAACGAAAAGGACAATTACACAGTTGGTAAACATTTTGTGAATAGTTGTTCAGTAGAGTAAGAAATACTCTAACTGAAATATTAAAACAAAAATATAAAAATATTAAAACTGAAATATCTAACTGAAAATATCTAACTGAAATATTTTTAATAACACAGGTAATGAATATTAAATTATTAGTTATGTTATGATATTAAATTATACCCTTGGTAAATCTATTGAAAAAATTAAACTGACAAAACAGTATTAATTTATTAATTTTTTAGCGATGCTTTTGTCAGTGATAATCAGCAATGATCATTTAAAAATATAAACTTTTATAACAACAACAAATTAAACTCGGTTTTAAAATAAATATGTTTAATAACTTCAATATTTTTTAAGTTATCATTATGACATTTTTAGTGACGTGCTGTTCTTACCCTAGTGTCAACTGATATTATTGCTGATAGGTTTTTAAATCAGTTATGTGTGTATATAGAATGCGGTTGAATAGTTTGTTGGATCTGAATTGTGTCTGACAGTTTAGCACTATATCATGTATTTATATACTTCATAATGCTCAAGTTTGTTAAGATTCTTTTTTTTATGTTGGTGTGGAATATAAAAGTTGGTGAATTTGTAATTTGCATCTATGATTTGTGTTACAAACAAGATCCATAATAAATTAAACTTTATACCTGAATATCAATACAATAAATAAATATCTTTTATTCACTTCATCATCATAAAAAAACTAAATAAAAACAGATTTTTATTTTATACAGAAAACCATTAACAATGAACATTTTAATTCACAGTATGTTCAGTGACCTAACTTGTATAAATTATTTGTTCTTAGAAGTATCCACTGACTATTCAATACAACACTGTCATCAGAAGACCATAAAAGAATTTAATATTAAAAAATACCTAAAACAAACAAATGTTATATCATACTCTCCGATACATTCTTGTGCAAAATACATAAAAATAAAAACAATAACACAAAAAAATAAAAAAATAGATTACATTAATATAAAATAATCTAAGACAGAAAATTGGTCACAAATTTAAAAACATCTTACTACTATGTAGTCTTCAAAATTACAAATGAAGCAAAAGCAAATCTATATTCAGAATGCAATTGTCAAACACAATGTCCCAGAAATACATAAAATGAACTGTCCTTACTGGTATAATGTTCAGTATTAGTCAAATACGATGTAGCTTCAGACAAAGATACAATGAAAGATAACATTGATTTTCTATAGCAACGTAGTCAACACTTACCACAGACACAAATTACCAATTTATTAACAATGGCAATAACATTAATATTCAGTTTATACAAACCAGGACGACATCTGTTAATATTCAAATTTTATATGTTCTGATGTTCGAGTTGAATATCAAATATCAAAGAATGTATAAACACACAACAATATTACACACATGATTTAAATATATGAGATGTGTTCAAAATATAACGAGAATTTTTGTTTTTAGGAAAGAATTTTATTTATTCTTCTACATTAATGTTATCTCCTTCAAAATAGTCCCCATTAGATATTTATTATACACTTATGCCAGCGCTTTTTCCAATCCACGAAAAACTTCTGGAACACGATCTTTGGAATAGTGTTTAGGTCTTTCCGCTATTTGCTTTTATTCTCATCTATGCTTATAAAACCACGGTCGTTTAAGGTTCTCTTTATTTTTGGTAATAGAAAAAAGTTACACGGGGGGATGTCTGGCGAATATGGGGGCTGGGGGATGATTAAAAAGATTAATTTTACTTTCCTCATCAGTAAATTGAAAGGTATAGGAATAATCAAATTATGTCTTAGTCTTAGTGTTGTTTTTGATGAACAAGCTATAAAGTGTGAGCAGAACCACGATAAAAGTTCTACTTTATGAATGATATATATATATATACTTTATTTATGTAATAGTTTTCACTTACCAAAAATCATTAATAGTAATGTTAGAGCGCTTTCGGATTATTAATCCATCCTCAGGAACAATGATATGTTGTACATTATAATTATTTACTTCATACATCATCAATTATACTAAATTTAACTTTATAAAAATATAAATATAACAATAATACCTTTTGACGATCAATTGTTTAAATTTTTGTAAAATTCAATTTAGTGTAACTGATGAAGTGTGAAGTAAATAATTATAATGTATAACACATCATTGTTCCTGAGGACGGATTAATAAATCAAAAGCGCTCTAACATTACTATTAATGATTGTTGGTAAGTGGAAACTTGTATATAAATAATTTATATAGTAATACCAATGGTATTACTATAAAAATTAATATATATACTTTACCTACGTACGTTTTGACTGCATCCTAATACAGTCTGTTTAACTAAAAATAACTACTATCGTGACATCTTAGTGAAAACAATAAAACAAATCACTGAAGATAATCAATCAGTCACTCAGACAAATGAAATATTTTGAAATATGTCATTACAAAAAAAATTTGCTTTGCTGTTGCAGAGGTTTATATTCTTAAATTATTTATATATGTTGAGTTCCTTTTTATTAAAAGAAGAAAACTGAGATTCTACCCGAATTGAATTTAGGCTTTACACACTACATTCTGCTGACTAAACAAAATTCACGATAAATTAAACTTTATATCTGAATATCAACACAACAAGTAAATATTTTTTATTCACCTCACCATCACAAAAAAAATCAATAAAAACAGATTTTAATTTTATACAGAAAAAAAGAGGCTTGCCAAAGAAATAGAATCTATAGTAACTATAATGATTAAAGAGAAAAAAAGTTGTAACAAGATTGAAACAGAAAAGCATTTAAAAACTATTTCATAAACTAGATTAGAAACCTTTTTAACTCATATTTTAGCTTACAACACTGATTCTTATGAAGTTTAATTTTATAAAACCACTCCTTTATTCTTTCAGATTTTTAAATTCACTAGTCTCTTCTTATTTTCTAACTTTTCATTTTTACTTTTACATAAAAATATTTCTAATATGATAATCTTACAACGAACTTTTAAAAACTATTTGTTAGGTGAGATAATGTAATACGTTCCTTCTGGCGCAACCTTGACCTTTCAACCACGCCAAAAATTAATAACCGCGGTTTCATTTACCGAAAGTCATGTGACGTCACAACCAACCTAACCTATACTAACCCATGACGTCACCTATATGTCGTCACCTACGACGCTACACAAATACGTCACTGGCACTGTAACAAAAGCGAAAGATCGAAACACCCGCTTTATGGCGGGTGGTGAATTGGAACGAATATACGATACCTTTCATCATCCCAACCTCGTAGGGGAAGACACTCGCCTAGTGACGTTCCGGTCGCCCCACCATCCTCGCAACCGTTCCTTGCCCTTTTGGGCTTTAACGGGAGTAGTTTATCGCCCTCTGATTTTTTACATCTCATAGTAATAAGGCTGACCTTGTTGGGATGCCACCGATGCAAATGCCTCGGTAGACATTTGCACCGGTGATTTAATAACTCAGCTTATTGCCTTCGCTGTAGGCCTCGCCCGGACATTTTGAATGTCCTACATCGTTGCCCTCTGAACTAGCTAACCGAGCTTGCGGAAGCGCGAACCACGCGCCTAGTTCTACTTATTATGAGCCAATTTCGTGAATATCTCGTAATTCGAGGCAAAATAAAACATAATATTCCACCAAACATGTTGATCGCAACAACGAAATTTAGTCCTAGTTCCCTTAGGGAAACTCAGCTTACTCTTAAATAAACCCATGACTGATACCTTTCATCATCTCAATTCCCCCCCGAGGGGAGAAGATCCCGCCTCGTAGCGTGTCAGGTCGCTACACCACCCCTCCGTTCCTTGCCAGTAATGCCTTTAACGGAGGACGTCTTCCTACCCTCAAACTGATCACATTCCACAGTGTTCAGCCGGCCACGGTGAGATGCCACCGATGCAAATGCCCCGAGGGGAATCTACATCGGTAATTCGCCACGAGAGATAGTAATGAGTTCTGCCTTCCGAAGAAGACAGCTGACACCTAACGCTACCACGTTGCCCTCAGGAACTAAAGCCTACTCGCGGAGAAGAAGACCTCGCGCCTACCGCAATCAGCCTAAACTACACTACACCCCTAGTGCATAGATGCATCAAGCATGCCACGACAGCGTATCTATCAGCAATTCGGTCACCGCAACGGATCGTAAGAATTTAAGAGATCGGAGCACAGCCAACACAATAAACCTAGTCCCAGAGGTCCTCAAGTTTGGTCCGTCGGGAGCTGAGTATAACCTCTAATCTCCCACTACAGCTCCATTTTAGAGGGCCGCTCGGAAATATACCCTGGTCGATCGCAACCAATTTCACCCATCACCCCCAATAGGTGTGCCCTCCCATCAGACAAATCGCCATGCTAAAGTTAGTAAATCGTGCAGGGGGGCGAACTCCCCGGGCACAACCTCCATTGAGACTAATCTAACCGAGGTCGGTGCCTAAGCGCCTACCTCTGGCCAATTAAACTGCCTGGGCGGTGCCCTAGCCACCCTAGAGTCCTACGGGACAAGGCCCCGCAAACAGCTGGAATTCCAGCCGATGCGACCGTGTTTTTATTTACCGACGGAGACTGGAGAAACTTGTGTTTGTCAGTTGCACCATGCGCCGCGATAAAATGGAAAGGTGGGAACGAAGCGCTTTACGGTGGATGGTAACTAAATTGCGACAAAAGTAACATCTATTACACCGAAATAGACGAATGTTCGATCGTCAGTAAAAGAACGGGTATCGTATCGGAATTGTTTCCCGGAGCGCCAACCGCAATCAACGGAGTGTTTCGGTACGTGGATGGACTGTTGTACTTTCTCAATGACGGTAAATATTACGCTTTCCAAACAAGTGGTGGAAACCAAGAGAGTGAACCTCGATAAGTTCGGAGCAAAGTGCTATAGTAATTCTCTAATGCGTAAACTTAAAGGGTTCCTTTCAAGTTATATAGTCATCAAAAGTATAGCTAGGTTACCGCATCACGAACTCGCGTATCGGTCGTGGTATTATGATACATCTCACCACTCGGTACCGATTCTGATGACGTCATTTCATATCAATGAAGGAGGTCACGAAAAAAGAGTAAGTAATGTACAGCGTGTTATTCATTTTTTTGATTCATCTTATTCACAACTTCGTTGAGTGGCACGTACTTTACTAATGTTTCGTATTTGACCACGCTAAACGCCGTAGTGTTTGCGGGAATAATGTTTTCGGTATCAAAGTGTACTTTGCAGTCAACCGCACCGGATTTCACGTTTAATTCTGATGTGAGCAATCGACTACGAAAATCGGAACGTCCTTCAAGAATTCTAAGAAACTATACGCCGGACGCAATGGGCGTCTCATGCCGTAATGTGATTTCTGAAAGTTTTTAAACAACCTGTACATCTTAGTGCCGTCCCTCTAAACTCGTACGGATAGTAATTGGCATTAATATACACTCTGATATTCATCAAATTGCAGTGATCAAACTTAGCCGTATCTTTAGTGACGTCGTTTTTCCTCGTCGTATGTTACGTCAATATCATTCAACGCGGCTTCTTGTCTTGCGTTGTCATGTGTATAGTCCAAGTGTTACTATTATTCTGCGGCACGCCCGACAATTTGAACGTGTCCCAATTATAGAAACCCATATGTAACTTTTTTCTGACACAATTATGTCATTCAATTTCACCGCCTCTCTAAGCACCGGGCGTAAGTACGATACGACCCAAGAGATCTTTGTTATTATCGGTTTTGACCCGCGGTTAGCTTCTGTAATCCCTATCGTGCTATTATCATTACTCGTTCTTTTCCATACCAGTCTTTGTTTCACGCGACCGACCACCCTCTTGAAAGATTCTATAAATACCATCAACATTCCCAATGGCACATCGATATAAAACCGTCCGAATTCTTCTAGCAGAATCGTATCATCATCGAACACCCATCCTTTATTACCTACCGCGTTCTTTTCGCTTGCTCGTAACGAAAAAATGTTCTTTATAGTGCTTGTTACCACGAGGTTTTTCACCCGACTGACCTCTTTTCCGTTCAATTCGTATCGTATCTGTTAAAACATAAATGCCACCGCGTTGTTCACTAAACGCGCTTTCGTAGCCTTTTTATCTTTCGTGACGCATGCCGTATCCACTAACGATCCTTTCACGCGAAGAAAAATCTCGCACAGCAAAGTATACACGTCCATTTTATTGGTCGGTATACGGATCTCTTCGCCATTCGTATAGGTAGTAGTTCCGTACGGCGACTGGCCGTGGTACTGTTTCTAATTGGGCGACTCGTCATGAGGGTATGTTTTTACAACCGAAAACGGGTCCATAACGGTATCTATTTAAGTTTGCCACCGGATGGTTGTCACATATATTAATACTCTAAATCATTTATAACCTTCTACCGATTTGATTTTATTACAATTATTTTGAATAGTCAAAAAGAAGTCCCTAAAAGTTAGGGTAAAAAGTACAAGTAGAGGGAATAAAATTAATGTGAAAAAATTAAATGAATATAAAAGAAAATTATTTTTATTGAAAATAATACATACATACATACATACATATATATATATGTGTGTGTGTGTGTGTGCTTGTGTGTATATTTAACAAAATAAATGCATAAAATAAAAACAGTTACTTACATTTTTGATTTTACCAAACTGATGGAACTTTTTTAATTTATGTTTATAATTATATACTGAATATATCACAAAGTTCTCCCAGGACATTCACAACCTATTCTATTCATGAAAATAATGGAAAAAACTCACATAAATATATGTTTTAAAATGCTTCGTTTGATAGTTGCCACTTTCTTCAAGTAGAATAGGCGCAGCTGCTTGAAAATGTTCCTCTAGCGCTGAGACGCAAAGTGTACTTCCAGCACGATGTTGTGCCGTTTCGGCAAATTTAAATCACAATTTCCCAGAGAAATGAATCGGTCGTGGAGGTACACATTCCTGGCCATCAAAATCGGCTGGTCTAACACCTTTAGATTTTGCGTCTGGGAATGCATGAAAAGTACTGTATTTTATATATAACAAAAAAATAATAAAAAAATACATTCTCGTGAGGAATTAATTGTCCGCATTATGGATGTGGCTGAGCAACTTAAAGACAGCCCTGAAGAACTAAAAAGAACAACATAAATAGTACAGAAGCGTGCCAAGAAATGTCTTGAAAATGGCAGGCCATTTTTGATCATTTAGTATAAACTGGTACGTATAATAACGTTTAACTCTAGTGTGTTGTTTCTAAATAAAATTCCAATTTTTCTCACTTTTCTTTGTTTTATTTGACTTACCTTATTCTAGTTTGTTCAGAATTAAATTCTCTATAAGTTTTGTTTAAAAGTTTTAAGTGATAAAACTTAAAAGTTAATGGCTGTAAACCCGCTTAACATAGTTATTGTACGTCTAAAAAAGTGTTTTTTACTCCAATTTATTGATTTTCACCCATATTTCTCAAAAACTATTGCAGATATGGTTCTGGGACCTATTTTATTCGATGTTTCAGGTCAAAAACCATAAAAAAGCCAAATCTTTCACTAGTCGCAACTCGTAAACGAAACAATTTTTGACATATTTAAAGCAATTTAATACATATTATTAAATATTATATCGTATAATTAATATTTAATATATTAAAGCAATTTACGGAATATATACTTAAGCAATTTAGGACAAATTTTTTCCATTATCTTCTCGAGTAGAGTAGTTTATGAGATAACATTGCGATACATTTTGTACATTGTTACTACTTTTTTGAATTTAACGTAAGTAAAGTACGTAAACTGACAGAAAAATGAAAGTAGGAAAAATCGTTTTGCAAATAACGTTAGCTAAAAATGACGCGCAAAAATAAAATAAATACGTAGTTAAATTAGTACGTATACGTTATACGTTGGCCACTCGATCGTATTGAAGGATAGAAGTCGAATGATGTATACCATTCGATTGATGACGATAATTTATAATCGTGCAGGTAGCGGACAGTGTTATCGGCCACCGAGGAAACACAGGGGTGACGCTACTGTCGCATCACCGGCACCGAACGGGTAAAAACTATATGATATGTATTTAGTAATCCATTATCCTAAATATATTTAAAAGTCTTACCTTCATATCAAAACCGGACGGGCTAAGCCATTCAAAGACAAATATTGTGATTGTAGAAGCATGTATAGCTGCAACTCCAACAAGCATCCAAGAAGCTGTATCAAACGGTTCTGAAAATAAAACCGATTAAAATAATAATTTTATTATTAAAATTAACAATAAAAGATAAAACGCTTGAAAATCATTCTTTTAGGAATCGTGAACCTGTTCTTTGAAAGATTTTTAATTTGTCAAGGAAAAGTAATTATTGCGGTAGCATATGCTTAGGCCGGTTAATACAAATTGCTCAATTGATCAGTCTTATTCCCGACCGCATAAAAATGCTCTAATCTGTTACTGCGATTCAGGCAGCACGTGTATCCACTGCATGGACAGAGCTTCTATATTCTGGTTGGGGATTTTTGTCGTGCGTTATGGTTTCTCTGTCGGTATAATTCTCCTTCTTACCCCCACAATTTTTCCAATTCTTTACCTCTCTTCCTCGTTCTGCATTCTGTGGTCATCGCTTGAGTGCTGCTAGTCCAAGCCGAGGATGCAGAAGCTATAAGCCGGAAGCTTGTGTATTGTAGGTGAGATCAGATTAAATGAAGCCGGTGTGGATCTAAGTAATAGTTGAATAATTAGCAGTTTGATAGTTTGGTTTCCTAATTCCAACTAAAATACAATGCAAACTTCAGTTTCAATTGCAGAGTAAAAAATGACTGCTAGTATCACTGAGGGTGACTACAATACCGATTGAAAGCGGTTTTGATCGATATAAAAAACTTCCATTAAGATAAAATTTAAATTAGTTAATTATTAAAAATTAGCTATGTTTTATCATTTTCATCGATATAAGCAACAGAAATGTGGAAATTTATTAATAACATTATGAAATACAAATAACCGATGCAAATTTTTTATTTCAATAGAAAATGAATAAATAAATTAAAGCGGTATTAAATGACATCACCGATTTTATTTTTACAGTTATAAAATCTTGTTACATTAAATGATGTGAAAGTTTTATGTTGTAAAATTGTAAGAATAAAAAGTAATTGCAGCACTAGTATAAGCAGTAGTAATAGGAGAGATTTAGTATTTAATTGGGTTGTCGAAAGTAGGTCGCAGAGGAATTAACTAACAACATAGGCAGTAGCCTAAATCTACGTTGTTGCTATCTCTGTGTTTGCATACCATAGAGCTTCAGCCTTTAATTATCATCTTATTGATCGTGTTATATTTAATAATCAGTCAATCAACCGATCAATTAACTAATGATCATCGGTGTTTGATGATAAATGATTATGATTTTCTGTGATAAGTAGAGAGTTTAAACTGTGCTGTATGAGATAAAACATGAGAGGGTAGGCAGAGAGTGGGTGAAGGAGAGGGATGGGAGTGGGTGTGTGTGTGTGTGTGTGTGTGTGTGTGTGTGTGTGTGTGTAAGAATGTACACTGCAACCCTTATGCATATTAATTTGAAGGCAACTAATTTATTCAACTACCTAAACCAAAGTTCTTAGACCAAAGATAAAAGCAAAGTAAATCTCATTTATAATAACATGTAACCTTGTAAACTAAATACACTATTTAATAAATTCTTTAAAATTGAAAAAAAAACCGCTACATCATATTCATCTTTACAGACTATCAAGGTAGAATTATAATTAAAATGTAAATATCTCAGTAGAAATATATTGATTTTTAATCAAAGAAAAAATAAATATTTATAACTTGTACAGAGTACAAGCTTAGTAACTGCAATATACTTTTTAAAATCATGAAAGTGATTATCCAACCCTGCAGTAAGAATATAGAAGATTTCTGATAGGTTATATTATGATTATACTTCCTTAAAAATATCAGTTCTAAACAAAGCAAAATTCAAATTGGTGCCTAGTAACAAATAATCGGTGCAGTAATTCTTAATTTTGTGTTAATCCTGGTGAACTTTTTATATCAATATCATTAAATTATTTTAGATTAGCTTGCTGAAAAGATTAAAAACATTTTTTAATTTTCTAATTCTAGTGCAGTAATTATAGTATATTATTATAATTATTATGCTTTTACGGCCAACATGGGACCACTTAAGTCAATTTTAGTTGGATCTTTTCTGAGAAAAGCGTGTTATTTTACTCTTCCGAGCTGCCCAGTATTTCTTCATCCGTTCAGATCTTGCTTTCTTTTCTTCATCCGTAAACACCCTCTTCGTTGTATTTTGTCGTTTGTCTGTCTTTTGTTTAAATCTAATGCTTTTATCTTTTAGCTTTGTAATTTTTCCAGTTTTATTCTGCAGGTCGGTCAGGGAAATTCCCAATTCTTTCATATCTTCTCTAATTTCTTTGATCCATCCTACTTCTAGCTTTTGGAACCAGAGCTTTTCAATGATATTTCTTGACAGTCTTGTTTCCAGTGTCCTTATGAGATGACCGAAGAAAGAGATTCTTTTTTTCCGCATAGTATCAGTAACAGGCTATATTTCTCGATACACCACCTCATTTGGCACAATCCACCATCGGCCTTCTTTTTGGTGTTTTTTATTGATACACGTTCTGACAATTCTCCTCTCTATTTTCAGAATTTTTTCAATTCGGTTTTTCTGAGTGATTTTGAAAAGGGTCTCGCTTCCGTAGGTGACTTCTGGCTGTACTACAGTTTTATAATGTTTAAGTTTTGTTTTAGCAGAAAGGCATTTTTTGTTATATGTTGACCGAGTTAATTTTTGGGATTTAATCATTTTATTTGTCCTGTTTTGCCATGTCACTTTTTCATTTAAATTATAAGTTATTATTTCCTCTAGATATTTAAATTGTTTTACTATTTTAATTTTCTGATTGTTTACCGTAATGCGCTCTATTACCAGAGGATCTAACTATGGCCATTAGTTCAGTTTTTTCGAAAGAGATATGAAGCCCTATCTTTTGTGCTAGGTTTTGAAGGTGCATGATTTGTGTTTGAGCGAGGTCATCTGCAAATCCTAGGCAATTTAGTGTGATGGAGTTTTTCTTAGTACCCATTTTTATATTTTTGGGATTTATTTCATACCATTTTCTCATGACAAATTTGAGGACGCAGTTAAAAAGGAGTGGTGAGAGGCCGTCTCCTTGCCTCAATCCAGTTTTTATGTAGAAGGGTTGAGAGAGTTCAGCTCTGAATTTCACTCTGGACTGGGTATTGGTTAAAGTTAATTTTATCATGTTTACGAGTTTAGGGTGAAGGCCCAGGTTTCTCAGAATATTCAGCATGGATGGTCGGTGTATACAATCATAGGCCCTTTTAAAGTCGACGAAGGTGATTATTTGTTGTTTTTTCCGTCTTTTATATAAGTCCATCATAAGTTTTAGGGATATTATTTGCTCCGGGCAACCTCTCCATGGCCTAAATCCCCCTTGGTATTCCCCAAGTTCCAGTTCAAGTTGGTCTTTGCATCGGTTGTATATGATTCTCGACAGGATTTTGTATGTGCAATCCAGGAGAGATATGCCTCTGTAGTTTTCCGGATTAGTTTTATCCCCTTTTTTATGTAATGGATGAATGAGGGATGTGGTCCAGTGTTCTGGAAGTTTTTCTTCGTTCCATATTTTCACGAGGCATAGATGTAGGGAAGTTTTGACTGAATAAACTGATGAGTGTTTCCAGAGTTCTGCGAAAAGCTAGTCTTCTCCGCTTGCTTTGTAGTTTTTTATTTCATTTAAGGCTGCGAGAACTTCTTGAATTGTTGGCGGGTTGATATTTAGTGGTGAAGTTTTAACTGGAGTTTCAGTGTCAATCTCAAAAAGCTCTGGGGGGTCGTCACAGTTGAGGAGTCTATTGAAGGTTTCTGCCAAAATTTCAGCATTTTCTTTATTGGTGTGGGCCATATTTCCTTTTTTTCCTCTCAGCATAAGGGTGGGTGGTTCATATCTTTGAAGAGCCTGACCAAAAATTTTATAATAGTCTCGGAAGTTAGTTTTCTTGGAACTTTCTTCTATTTGCTGAATCAAGTTTTTTTGGGCTTGTCGTTGGTTCCTCTTATAATTTTCCGAGTTATTTTCCTTTGTTTGGTGAATTCATGGTTAGATTCTTCAGTTTTCTGGGTTTGGTGGTTGATCCAAGCCCGGTGTCGGTCTTTGACTGCTTTGTCACATTCTTCATTCCACCATTGGTGTTTTTTTCTTGGGTTTATAGGGGCTAGTTCTTCAGCTATTTCTTTCAGTTGGGATGTCAGTTCTTTTAAATTATTAGTTAATTTGATTTTTTTGTTGTTTCTTCAAAGATGGCATTGTTTATTAATTTATGTGGATCATAAGCTCTTTTGTTTTTAGGTTGGGATTTTTTCTTTTTATGCGGGGTGAATTTTATTTTAACTTTAATTAAGTAATGGTCCGATCCAGTATCTGTTCCTCTCAAGACTTTTACATTATAAATCTCCTTGTGATAATTCCGGTCCATGCAAACATGATCGAGTTGCCATTCCCCTTTTTTCCAATCTGGGTGTTTCCAAGTCTTCAATTTGTTTGGTTTTCTCATAAAATAGGTGGATTTTGAGATCATATTATGTTTTCTGCAAAATTCGACAAGTCTTTGGCCGTTCTTGTTAGTTTTCTTTTGGGCAGGCCATTTTCCGATAATATCACGATATCTTCGTTCTTTACCAAGTTGGGCATTAAAGTCCCCTATTAAAATCTTGGTGTGGGTCTTATTTATGTTGTTTGCAGTTTGGTCAAGAAGTTCCCAGAATTTGTCCATCTCTTCTCTATCTTTTTTAAGATTGTTTTTGTCATTGGTGGGAGCATGGACATTTGTTATGGTGTAGAATTTATTGGCTGATTAAGGTTAAGGTTGAAATCCTGGGGGAGTAAGACTTAAATTCTACGACTGAGTCAATTATTTTAAGATTGATTGCAAATCCTGTTCCGAACTGTGGGCAATTCTTCATCACACGTTTCCCGGGGATTCCTTTGTAAATTCTGTAACCCTGAGATTCAAACGGCTCTCGATCGGTGTTTCTCATTTCTTGAAGTCCTGCGATTAGGATATTTTGTTTGTCCATTATGTCTGTTAGAGTTTTTAGTTTGCCGGGTTGAGTTAGAGAATTAATGTTGTGAGTGGCAATGTAGTTTATTTGCTTGTGTCTTATCCTCAATTTTGAAGTTGTGTTGTTTTTGGGTGTTTCCAAATGCTCAGATTCATTGTTATCTTTTAAGCAGCTGCCCACCGGATCCGAGTGCAACCTTCTCTGGTATTTACCAGACGGTGGATTTTTTCTTAAAAGACCTTCCATATTTGACTTTCAAAGGCAAGTCAGCCTTGGGTGGGAATAAATTCCCGAGTTACAACTCTGGATGTGATCCAGAGAGGTGATTCCGATTTAGTTCACCAGTAGAAATCTCCACGTTTCTAACTGGTTATCCAGACGAACCAACGTGGAGGCGCAAACCGATTTTCTTAATTGAGATTTTAAGTATGGAGAAAGTTTAAATCGGTTCCGGAATCATTTCGTCCAATTATAGTATATATATATATATATATTTTTTTTTTTTCTTGTTTAGCCTCTGGGAATTACCATTCAGGTATTACTTCAGAGGATGAATGAGGATGATATGTATGAGTGTAAGTGAAGTGTAGTCTTGTACAGTCTCAAGTTGACCATTTCTGAGTTGTGTGGTTAATTGAAATCCAACTACCAAAGAACACCAGTATCCACGATCTACTATTCAAATCCATATAAAAGTAACTGCCTTTATTAGAATTTGAACGTTGGAATTCTCGACTTCGAAATCAGCTGATTTGCGAAGACCAATATCACTAGACCAATCTCATGGATGCAGTAATTGTATTATAAAACTTAAAAATTAGATGTTATGGCTGTTATCATGTTACTATGAAGTTGAATTTCACTAAGGGAACTAGGTATAAATTCTGTTGTTGCGAAAAACATTTTCTTGTGATATGTTTTATATTACTAACTTTGCCTTGAATATTCTAAAACATTTACTCACAAATAGCTTACTCAAAATGAAGAACTAGGCATGGGGCTCATACTTTCTTGAACTCGGTTAGCTAGTTCAGAGGGCAACAAAGTAAGACAGTCAAGATGTCTGAAAGAAGCCTACAGCAAAGGTGAAGGCTGAGTCAAAATTCACTGATGTAAATGTCTACCAAGGCATTTACATCAGTGGCATCCCAACAAGGCCTCGCTAATTACTGTGCGATGTAATGCATTAGAGGGCCAAAAGATGATCTCTGTTAAGTCCATCAGGGCTAGGAAGGGAGGGTGGTGTAGCAACCGGAATTGTCACAAGGTGGGTGTCTTCCCCAACGAGGTTGGGATGTTAATATGTTACAAATTCATCTTTTGAAATTTACAAGACTCCAAATATATATATATATATATATATACTGTATTTTGAGATGCTGCTCTGATCAAGGTTTTACTACGGTTTCCCATGATTCATCTAGGCAAATGCTGAGGTAGTTCTTTTTTTTATCTGTGCTGTTCTGTGCCTACCTGTTCTGTTTCTGATGTGATATATATTATATATATATTGATATATTATATATATATAATAATTGTCATCAATTATAGTTATTTTTATTGTATATAATTTGCCATCAAAAATTAGAAATAAAGCTACATTTTAATTAAAATCTTCTACTTAATGCCCAATAAGAGGAGTACTTCTTTCTCTTGGGAAAAAATTATAATTATACTAACAGAAATAACAATTATACAAATAATAATTAATTATAATAATGAAACCAAACAAAATTATTCCATAATACCTTAGCTACAATATAAAACAATTAACTTACCAAGAAAAGCTGTTGGTGAAATAATTCCTGTTCTTTTTGCAACAATTATCGCTATGCCGGTCTCCATAAATGGTACAGTAAAATCTACAACTGCCTCTCTTTCAGAATTAATCATCAGAGATGTCATCACCATATCTGTTTTACGATTAACCAATTCTGCTATTAAACCATTCCATTTACCGTTCTATAAATAAAGAAAAAACAAAAACATTACTCGTGATTAAATTATTAATAGATTTACCCATTATTAAGAATGTAGTACAGGTGAAAATTTTTCTAGACTGATATGAAAGATGATAATACTCCCAACTTGCTTCTGCCAACCAACATGCTAAAAACATAAATGGTGTGTTCCACTTTGATGTCTGTTGAAATCGTTCACTGGGTGCAAAGTATATTACAAGAAAGTTAATAAAATAAAACAAGGTTTGTTGGATACTTGATTTAGTTATTCTTTAATTCTCCACCAGACTGATGACTACTAAAGGTTGTAATTTGATTTCACAAACGATAATTCTAATTCTTTTATAACATTTACTAATGAAAATTTATAAAAATTAAGATGTAATCACTTAATAAGCCTAAGTTATAATGAAGCAGTTTTATTAATATGAAAAGTAAATATAATTACTTAATTAAAAACTTACTTCTTCATTGAAAAAGATTTTCACTTTATTTTAAGAAATAAAGATATAATGCTAAGAAATATTTTTTAGCAATTCCAAAAACGTACCAAATAAAAATGTTTTATGGTAATTTACTTCCAGAAATAAAAACACCTGTTATTTAATGTAATTTATTGGTGCACTGCACAATTTTAAACTATTCACTGATGTGCAACATAACACAGCAATAATAATGCTGTTAAATAAACTTTCAAGGCTATTTTAAAATTTTTACTGGTTAAATCATTTTAACAGAAAAATTTTTTGATAGTCCAATAGGACCATTTAAAAAAGAAGTTAATGGAACTGTTTCATACAATTATTTAATAAGGTCAAAATAGATTACACCAATATTAAATAACTACCTTTAACATATAAGATAGATTTTACATTTAAAAGGTAACTTTAACATATAAAATGTTATCTCACAAGCATAATTGCTTGTGATATTTGCTCATATGCTAGACTATTATTGCGCATTCATTTCGAATGCTATTGTACATATTCCACTCACTGAACCTTGGCAGTATTTATATCTATTAATACTTTATCTCTGTATTCAATTTTTAAAATATCAGGATGCATAATGTTGCATTTGCATTTTTCTGAATACTTTTTTAAAAATGCTATTAAAAGAACTAAAAAACCACAGTGTACAGTTTTATAAAAGAAATTTTATCATAATCAATTTTGATTAAATTTGGTCACTAAAACCAGATTAACATTAAGAACATAGTTTTACAATAGTTACTTGATTCTACCGCTGATTATAACTTTGTAGTACACTGAAGTACTATACAACATGTTGCATGTTAAAAACGGAGGTGATTAAGTATTAGAAATTAATTTTGGTAACGGTAATGGAAAAAAGAATAGAAGGTAAATACTGTAATATAGGATAAAGTAATAAAAGGTAAAAAGGAGATAATTGAACTGTATGTTATATTAAGTACACTGCTGAGATTAAAGGATTAGCAAAATAATAATAAAAAATAATGGAGGATACAAAAAACCATTAAAGTTACTTATAAAAAACAGGAAAAAATCTTCATAAGCTTATTTTACATTTATATTAAAAAAGGTTACACTTTTAGCTGATAAATTAAAAAAAGTAAAGGGTTGTGTGTTTAAAAAAGAATAAGTGTTGTGGTATAACACATATATATCACAAAATTCAATTATACAAAAAAAAAGATAAGCTGGCTTAATAATTTACAACACATTAAACTACACTACCATTCCACAAATCATCAGTTTCAATGAATATTACAAACAAAAGAACATAGCTCATAAAATACTCCAAGAATAAAAATACTGTAAGTTTTTCATTATTATGCATTTAGATTAATGCACTTAACTGTGCGTGTTAAATTATATTATTGCGCATATTTATTGTTATGTACTTTAATTGTGTATAATTGTTAAAAATATAATGTATAAATTTATATGATTAATAACGCTTTAGTTAATTATTATTTCTTATAAATAAAGAATTTGTAGTGAGATTGGAAAAGTTATTTGTAGTTTCATTAATTATACAAAAAAAATTAACAATTTTGTTAATGAGTTTCAAAAGGCTTTCTTTCTAGTTTGCCTTTAGTAAAAAAAGAAACATTAAACATAAAATGATACATGCAGGTATTACAAATCTCAATAAAATATCTAAGTACAATTTTGTCCGATAATTCAAAAATTATTTAAAAATTGCAAACGTATTTACCCTAAAATTATATCTACAACTAAAAGATTATATTATGATAATTTAATATCTAAAACCATGAGGACAGTTATTAAATAAAAAAGGAGATTGAACATTAAAATAAAACAGGTCAGATAACCTTATTAAAAATACAAAAGACTTTACTTCTATTGTATCATTGTTTAACTTGAATATCTATAAAAAAGTATTATATTTACAAATATAAACTTATTAATGATCAGATAAATTTTTTAAATGTTAATTGTTTGAACTGGCAAATCTGACAGCTGGCATAGTTATAACCAATTTTAATTCAGTTTATCATGACAACTATAGGTTCTAACTTTGACAAAAGTAAAATAGCTAAAGTAATATTTAAGTAATTGTTGATAAATAAACAGATTCAAAACATTCTTATTTTGTAAGAGACAGCTCTCTTTTATGTCTCGTTCACCAACAAAATAATTTTCCAAAAAAAGGATTTGAGTCTAAACACAGCTAATATTATTTTTAAAAAAATTAATGTCTATGTTCTATCTCAAAATATATTTTTAAGTTTTTATATTTATGTCTTTATAATATTCTGCAGCAATCTATTAATAAAATATATTGAAAATTAATTTTAATTGTATTTAAATATATTTTCTCTCTTTTTAAGAGAATCTAGATTTAAATATGGATATTTTGATTCAGGTTTTAAATCCTTAAAAGAATTAAAAAAAAAAGACAATTTATTTTTAAATTTTAAATTACTAACTGAGAATGTGAGGCTGAAAGGGATAACCTTTTTTTTTCTCCTGCTCCCCTGGGTCGGATTGGGATTCAAGCAATACTCAACCCAGGGGATGGATCTTTTATTCATTTTATTTGCCTGTCTCAAATCACTGAGGCAATGTAATCGGGGCAGGCTATGCCATTCCCGGGCCCCGCCACAGTAACCAGGATTCGGTCTTGCCTCTTGCCTGCCTGAACCCAAGAGGGAGGGAAACCAAGTCCAACTATGCTGTTCCCAGATCCCCCCTAGTAGCCGGGTCTCGGTCATTCTCTTCCTTTTTTTAATACTTGCTGTTCCCTGCTCCAGTCACGAAACTATCTTCTTCCTCTGAAGAATTTCTGTGGCCAAACCGTCTATAGCACTCCATTCTACCACTCCTTGTATCATATAGCTTACAGTGTTTTCGGGCGTTATCCATCCAAGGCCTGCTCCCAAGCGTTATCCATCCCAAAATTAAAAATTAAATTTTTTAGAGATGGGACAATTTTTTAATCTACCAGATAAAAAACAGGTCTTATTAGGATTAACAGATCTATTAGGATTACATAAAAAAACAGATTCATTCTTCAATCTTGTTTAAAATACAATATCCTTTAAATACCTTCCCAAATAGTTATTCAATTAAAAAAGTAATTAGTGGAAGCAAATCCTTTTTTATAGAATTTCATGATTTCAAGGTTTGAACTGTTCCTGAGTAATAAAACAAAAATTGAAAGATTATTTTTTAATCAAAAGAACAATTTGTACAGTGCTGGCTGGGTTGAGTATAGAGGATAGGTCGATTTCACCATTTTTTTCTGAATCCAATTTTTGTTTTAACCGTGTAAAAAATCTTTATTAAAGATTTCTTAATACAGAAATAATGTTCTTCCTTTAAATTTAAGAATGAAAGACATTTACATTTTACATACTGTTTTGTAAACTATATTTAACTTATTCATGTTTTATATTGTTACTTGAAGTCTTAATTAAATTCGATATAAATCAAGAACAATTTAATTGCAGATTAATCAAAGTATGATGTAATATGCATCATACACCTCAACAAAGAATTGGGTACCAAGTAATCTAAACTTAAACTGAAAAGAAAATTCCTAGATTTTATTACAGGTTATGAAACCTTTGTCAAATACCAAAGTACTCATTTATTGATCAGAAACTTTCTTTTTAATTTATGATTATAAGATCCTTAATATGATTATTATTCGTATATCAAGATTAAGTTGAATTAAAAGAATCATAACTTTCCTTTTATATTTATGTTAAAAAAATGACTGATTTTAGTTAAATTTCATGAGAAAGCTATCTATAGTAACAGGTACCATGATTCAACTTCCGGAAAATTTAGTTCAAAAAGATATATATATATATATATATATTTCACTTTCTTGTGGAATCGATAACTGCTGTAATTTTGCACCAATCATTTTCAAATTGATACATAAATTATAACGACCCAAAATCTCATCGAGTTTGTTAATGGGCAAAATCGGACCATGAGGGTGGAAATGGTGAGAGCCTTTTTTGAAAAAACAAAATGTCGCTATAACTTTGTTATTAAGTAAAATATCAAATTCGTTTAAAGTTCTTACTATTCTTTGAATAAGGGCCTAAAACTTATGTAAGTAAAGTTTTTTGATATCACCAACCATTGACCCAGAGGATGAACAAAAAATTATACCTCCCTTAATAGACACAGTGTCGAATCGGTTTAAAGTGGTCGTTAGTCCTCAATACCTAAAGCAATACCTAAAACTTTTGACTGAAACAATTTTTGATATGACCAACCCTTACGGCACATGATGACCAAAACAAAAAAAACAAAATGTTGTTCTAACTTTGTTATTAAGTAAAATATCGAATTAGTTTAAATTTCCTACTATTCTTTAGATAAAGAGGGTGAAAAAATGCGGCGAAAAATGTGCCAAGAGTTGAAAAAAAATCATAGCTCCCTTAACAGGCACAGTATCGAATCCATTTAAAGTGGTCGTTAGTCCTCTAAATATTACCTAAACATTTTGTCCGAAACTATTTTTGATACGACCAACCCATACTGCAAGGGATGACCAAAATATTGTTGGAATTGTAAGAAGAAGAGGCTTCCCATATGCTAAACATGTGAAACTTGTTTACCTATGAAACCATTGTCGTATTGAGTGAATTTGAACTGCCGTAACTTAGTACTGCGTATATTTTAATTTTTGCAAGTGACAATAATTTATGTGGGTAAGGTAGACCTATTGTACTTTCAAATCATTTTCTCAACATCATTGTTACATTTACACGTGTTTTTAAATAAAACTTTCTGAAAACATTGTCTTTTTTTATCAATACAGAGGAGACAAACCTAGAATCTCCCACTAATCCACAAATAGGTGTGTTGTCAAGCAGTTAAGGAAAAATCATAAGGAAGTTTTGATAAATTTAGTAATAGCTTGTAATCTAATGAGAAAACGTAGTGTCTGTAAAACATGGAAATTTAGGTTTGATATGAGCTCGTACAATCTGAGTCTGCCTACTCCTATTTTCCCCTGGTGAAATTTACCTCCGCCTTCCGGCGTGCCAAAAAGAATTTTGTTTTTATTCAGGAAAACTTTAAAATAAGTTACAGTGATGAACTGTATATGTAGGTTATGCAAATGGTACTTGAAACCTATGAAATTAGGTATGACAAAACCATTGTTATGTTATTGGGTGTGTTGCAATAACTAATACCCTCGTAGATAACACAATTAATGAAAGCGAGATGATAAAATTTTGGAATTATGGGTTATGTTAATATAAAAAAGCTAACAACACAGTTTTAGAATTTTCCCGTCAGTTCCGGTAGTTCCACAACTATCTATTATTTTTCTTTAGATTAGAAAATAAATAAGAACACAGAACAGGGTGCATAAATAATAATATATTTTAATTATTATTACGGATGGATTACATTTTAAGCTGAATTCAATTTACAGAAAATCTTACCATGATTTTTAAAAATTTTTCTGCGCTTTATTTTTTTTAGTCAAAAATTATTGCATTAAGGATTTTGTTTATGCACGGGAATATATTTATTTTCTCAGTAACATTGTATAAACAGGATGATAAGAAAGATGTATTCTAGCATATATGACATGCAATTAAAAAATAAATACGGATTTAAATAATTGGCAATTTATTTTAATTTTTTATGAAATGCAAAGCATCAAAGTTTTTAGTAACGTTGAAACAAACAATTAATTTTATATCAATCTTGAACAGAGATTATTGAATATTTTCAAATAAGAAAACTATTCTGTAACATTTTTGAGCAAAAACACTTAACAGTTAATAAGAAATAACGAATTATATTTTTACTAATAAAATTTAATTGGCTTACTAATATTGGGTGCGCGTAAACACCCTCGTTTAGAAACCTCCGATTCGCCACAAGCGAAGAGGAAAAAGAGTAAAGAATCTGATAAAATTAAGAAAGATGCTGATAGAATCAGTAAAGACTTACGGAAAAGTTTATTTGGCTATAATGTACCTAAGCCAAGATTTTTAATTATTACGAAGGAGAACGGAAACTTTCAAAAGGTTAGTCCATTCTTAATCGCTAGAGAGATTACTAATTGCGCTGGTGGTCCTGTTAAAGAAATCCGGAAGACTTTTAACGGATTGCATGTCGAAACTATCAATGACAGTCAAAGCCAGAAAGTCCAGACATTGAAAAAGATCGGTGAATTTGCGGTATCTGTGCAACCGCATAGCACCCTTAACACATCCAGAGGAGTTGTTATTTGCCGCGATCTTCTAAACTGTACAGAAGAAGAAATAGTACAGGAAATGTCGAGTCAAGGAGTGATTCAGTGTCGCAGACTAACAATGAGAAGAAATAGTGAGGTTCTTCCTTCGGCCTTGCATGTATTGACATTTAATAGGGCTAACCTTCCTGAAAAGGTACGTGCTGGCATACATCGGCTTGATGTAAGTGCATTCATTCCGCAGCCTATGCTATGCTTCAAATGTCAACGTTTCAGACACTGCGCTTTGTGAAGCGCAGGAAATTTGTATATGTGGAATGAAAACACATGAGGGTGATCCATGTAAAGACCCTCCAAGCTGCATTAACTGTAAAGGGCACCATAACTGCCGATCAAGGAACTGCCCAGTATATAAATTGAAAACGGCCATCAGGAAGTTAAAACACTTCAAAAAGTCAGCTATCCTGAAGCGAAGAAAATTGTTAGTCAACGAACACCTCGACCATCGACCACCTATGCAAAAGCAGCTGCTGCCCCTTCCACATCTAAAATTAACGTGGAGCAGTTGCTTAATACGATGGCACCAAGTCTTGCGACAATGATTGAAAGAATCATTAATTCAAAGATTGAGTCGACTCATCGGACAGAACCAGTTAAACATGAGAAGGCTCATTCTCGGACTGATGTTGATATAGGAAACGTGCCAGCGCAGCATAAAAAATTAGCAAAACCTGCGATCATAACACAACCACTTGATGTAATAAATAAAAATCTGAATTTATCTGTAAAAGAGAGAAATATCACTCCGTAGTCTACTCACAAGGCTAAGGAAATTGTGACAAGAGTAGAGGAAAAATCTGAGTCTACGGAAATGGAGGTGCAAGTCATTATTGAGAAATCACCAGACACAGACGATATAAAACCTTTACCAATAGAGCCTCCAAAAGCTCAAAGAACAGCTTCGGTGAGAGCGTCTATTTCAGCTGGACCTAGCACTCCCTTAGAGATCGAATCCAGCTCATCAGCCGCCGAAAGTGCATCGCTTGCTAGTTTAGATTCCATAGCAACGATGCTAACAGCACCAATGAAGCCTTCATCACCTGATGGAAGCCGGAGAACATCATTGGTATCAGAAAAAGTAGAAGATACCATGTCCGAGATCTCAGGCACACTCTCATCAGAAGTAGAGGCCGTTCGAAGGATGGAAAAATGGTGCAAGAAAGGATGGCCAAAAGGAAAGCCTAGGCGGTAAATTTTGGATTTGAAGTTATATCAGAATATAAAATTTTTAACCTTTTTTTCTTTTTAATTTATTCGAAGTGGGACGTGGCTAATGACCAAAGTAGTCGATGCCCCTAAAAACCTCAAAAAAAAAAAAAATTATAACAGGGATTAAATACAAAACAGAATTTAAAGTAATTGTCAAGATTTATTCCCGGGTAGATAAATAATGAAAAGCAGAATTGAGTCCCATTGAAAAAATACATTAGCGTGACCGCTAGTCTTAATACTTTTAACCACTAGTCTTGTATTAACAACAATAGTACAATTGATGAGACAAGTAAAAGTTCTTTACTGCAAATACCTTTGCTGTTCACAAATAAAAGTACCCTAACAATTTATGAATGAAATTTAGTACATTATCTCTTTCACGTATAGTCTTACAGTAACTCACCAAACCATTTCTTGTTTCCATGTACTGGAATTAGTTGTGATATTACCTTAATTACGCTGACTTAGTTCATTAAAAAGTCGCTCCTTCACTGACCTCCTCACAGAACAGTCATGCTGACTGACATCTCACAGACTGATATCATAACATCTTGCTTAGACTGATTTCACAGAACTAATTTCAACTGGTTTTCCCCGAAGTATTTATACTTCTATCATCTTTATCTGCAGACCAGACTCCAGTTGAGCATGAAAACGATTGACCGAGCCCTTTTGTTTCTATACATTCTTAACCTGGGTCCAGTAACTCTTCTCACAGAGGAACATTTGTTTAGGTGTATCAGTAGGCAGTATTACAAAAGATGATTGTTAAACAAACCTTTACCTTTACTAAAAGGGTTCCTTTTAGCTCATATCTGGATTTCTCCCATTATTATATTTTCTACTACTTTCTTCTTAATTGGCAGGAATCCGTTACTCAGATCTGTTATATCGGCCTTGTTACACTATCTATAAAGGATAATTTTATTGAATAAAAAAATGAACAGCTCTTTTATAAAAGCTGTGTAATCCAAATAATCTCTGTTATACTGTGCGTACTGCTGAAGTCAATTTCAAAAGCTCAGCATTATCCATTAACATTTTCAGCAAGATTTTAATGTATCCTGTTCAATGATTTCAATCTCTTCCAACAAGAAATGTCTAAATTAATACATATTGCTGGTTTCATACTGAACACAACTTTTAATTTAACCCACGGAAAAAATCAGGAACAATTTGATACCACATACATGGTTCCATACACTAGTCTCTGTCTAGAAGTTAAGTTCACCATGAAGCAATGGCCTTGTGTGATTGTTCTATATCAATTAAATTACTGTTTTAAAGAAGGTCTTTATTTCAACTTGGTGAGAGTTTTGCAGGAAATTCAATTAATGAGTTATTGCACCCTGAAACATTATTTTCATATGGGTATCACAGTTTGAAGAAGGTTCTCTAATCTACACAAAATCACCAGAACAATCTACTTCTAACTTATAGAGAAACTACCACTTAAATGTTAAATGCAGTCATCTGAAGTCTAATGGGATCCTTTGTGAAGAATTCTGTAGCTCTAAACCTATCAAAATAAAATAATTTCAGGATACTAAAGGAATTTAATTTTCATCCTATGTAATTTTGTGTTAGAAATAGAGTGATAATAAGCACTGATCATTATTCAGGAGTGGTAAACATCTTCACTTAATAAGCAACGTTATACCTAACTGAAAAAATATGGTATCAGATTTACAATTCATGTCAGGATAGCTACTGTGCATAAATTTTTAAAAGAATGCATATCATTTCATGATTTGAGATAAATTTGACCATTTCTTCTATCCTCGTTCTTTCTGATTTCTTTTTCATGAGTTTAATTAAAAGTTGTTGTGTACAATATAAAGCCAGATGTAATGAATTAATTCAAACAACTCAAGGTGGAAGAGATTGAAATCTGAACAGACATATTCAAAACTTTCTGGAAATTTTAATGGGCAAACTTTTGAAATTGACTCCAGCAATGTGCACAATATAACAGTGTATGCACAGAGTACAGAGTGTGTGTACTGAATATAACAGAGATGATTTGGATTACAAATTTTCTATGAAAGAGCTGCTCATTTTCTATTCAATAAAATAATACACTTTATAAATATTACTAAGCCAATTAAGTTTACTAATAAAAATATGTAATTCTTTATTTCTTATTAACTATAAAACTTTTCTGCTCAGCTTGACATAATATTGCGTAGACTACGTGAAAAATTATTTAAAAAGTTGAATACAGTAGTGCTACTCCACTGGATAACTGGTATTAAATCGATTCTTGGATATAGAAATGGCACTAATTTAGTTTTCTTTTATGGTCAACTTCTTTGGGTCAACTTGAATAGTTTTCTTCTATGGCCAGTGCTTGGAAGAACCAGCAAATAAAGTATATCACACTATTTGGATAGCACAGTAATTAATGTTTAAGTAACTAATTACAGAAAACTTTTGATAAAAACTGCAGTATTTTTTTAATTTATTCCTATAAAATGCTTTTATGGAAAAAATTAAACTGCAAAACAGAAAAAAGTATAAAATATCCTAATGAGATTGATGAAAAGAGAAGATATTCATAGAAAAGAAACATAATGAAATTAAATTTATGTATGTTAACTGAACAATACTAGAAGACTTGAATTGTTCCAATAACATTTAGCAGAGACCCAAGAATACGAGTATTAGATTAAGAATAATATAAGAACATTTAACATATAAAATTAAATTCATTTCTACTGTTCAGTTTCAAGACAGTAGAAATGATTGAATCATGGAGGCATAGAATTACCTAAGAGATTCAGGTTGCATTACACAGTAGTACTGCTTTTAGGAATAATTTAATTAAATTTGAAATATCATAATAAAAGCGTACGTAAAGATCAGCTTCATATAACCGTAGCTATCTGTAAAAAACATATTTAGTAAAATAAAAGTTCTTTTCAATTTAAATAGAGAAAGTTAAGATGAAATTTATTTTAGTAAATTAATTTAAATGTATTATAAAAATCCATCTAAATTTTAATATACTGTTAAGTTTATACAAACTTTTAAAATAAATTATCTCAAATGCTAATACAAAATAAAATATAAATTAAAAAACAAAGTACTTCATTTTATAAAAAAAAACGTAGTATGATTGTGTTGGTTAAATTTCATATATTTTCCCCTCAGATCAGAGAATAAAATACCCAATTAAAGTGATTAAATATTAAAAGAATTTTTTTAAATATTTAGCTTATACTTTCAAAGGACCTTTCATAACTAATTAACAGCATCTTCTTCAATAATTTTTTCTCTTGCTTGATGACATCGCCACATAAGCTTGATGCTTGTGTGTGACATATGGAAATGGAAATTTGTAGCGCATGAAAAATACCATGCCTGACCGGGATTCAAAATCAGGATCTCCAGATGAATAACCAAAACGCTACTACTCCAATTTGTAAATGACTTGTTTAATTTTTTGAAAATTCAATTTGTTATGAGTTTTAATTCTACTGTTGAACCAGATTATGAGAATTGGATCAGAAAAAAGTAGATGTGCTGTTTAATTGTAGCAAAAAGAATTATATCCTTAGTATGAGGAAAACTATGGAAAACCTTGATTAAAGTACCATCATGAAATTAATTAGTCAAAATTGTAACTAATGTATCTTTTAGTATGATTTTGCCTATGATGTTTGATGATGATATTAATTTAAAAATATAAATCTTTATTTACCAAACTAAACTTTATAATAAAACATTTTTGTTATTAATGTGAGTGTTATTTTCTGCCCTTCCTAGCATTGTCCCTCTAACTTCGTAGTTCATGTGTTTTAGAGTACCTCCATTCTCAAAACTACTTTTAGCACTGAGTTTTTCAGTTGATATTGTCAAATAAATAGATATGTTAAGCTCCTCCTACTCCCTATCCCTACATTATGATTATTTCTGCTTTGTCCCTCCTGCTTTAGAGCAGTTAGATTAGTTCAAGAAATTGTGTAACCGTAGCGGTTATACAATTTCTTGAACTAATCTTTCTGATTCTTTATTTTAACAATTTAAAATTTCTAAAAATTACAATGGCTTGAGTGTTTATTTTTTATGTCCTGTCCTTTTAATTTTAGATTAGGACAGGAAATAATAGACAAATAAACACTCAATTTGATGTAATATTTAAAACTGTTAAAATAAAAAAATAAGAGAATGGAGGTACTCTGAAATGCATCAACTACAACATTAGAATGACAATGATACGAAGGACAGAAAATAAATTCAAATCAGTTATGATAATTCCAACAGAAATGTGAAAAATATTGAGAAAATTTAAAAACATTTTCAATCTTTCCTGCTAACCTCAGTGACTTATGTTACTGTTATCACATTCGTGCTATCTTATTTTACTAGTCTGATATATATAATTATTTTAAATTAAACTGACACATATAGAATCTGTTAAGAAAGTGCTGGATTTGAATTGAATCCGTTGATTTAATATATTATATATATATTTCATGTGTATTTAGCAATAACATTAGCTGATACCAGTGTGAAAACACCAATAACGCTGTTTATATGTAAACAGTATGAAACCAGCTGTGAAAACAGCAGCGATGGGATGGTCACAAAACTAACTTAAAATATTTTGAAATACGTTATTAAAAATGTTTTATCACAAAATTTTGTTCAGTTTGAAAAGTTTATACACTTAAATTGGTGGAATGGTTAATTCTTTGCATGATGCACATTTGTTGGACTTTGTACTTTTTGTACTTTGTTGAAGAGAGGTTGGAAAAACTAAGACAAGTTGTATTGGATTCCTCATGTTGAGGGATTTTCTATACTCCCAACGAGTCTCAGGAAAGGAGACTTTCTGTTCTGTACATATCTTTATTATAGCGTTTTCTTCCTTATCAAGGGAGCATTCCTGAGACCTTGCTGAGTGTGAAACTTTACAAATAATTCATTTTTCTTCCACAACATCATTAAGTCCCGTACAACCACAATGTGCACATACTAGTTCCTTTGTGCAACCATCTTTGTAATGACAAAAACCCTAGCATCGAAAGCAGCATCTTGGATTTGGTATATACAATCGCACATGGATAGATACCAATTCTTATTTGCTCAGAAACAGTTGGAGTCGAAAAGGTTAGGATAAATGAGAATGTTGGCACATTAAATTCTCCTTTCTGATGATCCTCTGAACAGTCGAAACAGACTGCGGTGGTAGCTTCATGTATTTCTGATAGTTCAATATCAGTCAAGTCATGGCAGAAGATCACTCCCTTGCTGGAATTCAGTTTATTGTGGTACTCCACTATTACTTTGTCCTTTACTTTATATCTAAGGGCTAGGAGCTTCCATTATTTTGAGGTCATTATTATTAACCTCAATCAGAAGAATGCCACTCCTAAGCTTTTTAATGGATTTTGGTGAGCCATAAGCTACTTTGATGCACTTATTTATTAGAAATGGAGAAACTTTAGTAAAGGAATTACCTTCCTCTTTATAGCTAACCACAAGGAAACAACATTTCATATTTTACCTCTCTCTATTACATGTCTTGTTTCTTTATCATTTGTCACATATTTGGCTGACAAGGTCGATCAAAGCCTTTTTAAACTCCCGGGTTTGTTGGTATTTTCAAGTGGACCAACAACCACTGAAGGATTAGAGATTGGGACTGACATACAGTTCCAAAGAGTACTAGCGATACAACAGACCACTCCAGCAAAGCGTCCTTGTTCTAGAGCTAGGGCTGCATACAACTGGGTTCATCCTAGTGTCCAAAGGATATTGTCTGAGATTCACTAGGTAGAGTCATCCACCCATCGACACAATGTTTTCCCACTTGGGTTACGGTTGCATTTCATAAGGTGTTGCAACAACACCAAGTGTAAGTGTAAAAAGAAACAGTGTAAGATTTTGTTGTGTTGCAGCATAAGTGTGTATGTTGTAATCTGTGTAGTGTTTGTGTATGGTGTAAAAAGTTCAGCAGTTCAGTGTGTAGTACGAAGAAAAGCTGCATAGGCTAAGCGGTCTAAGAGCTATCTCCCAAAGTCTTAAAGAGTAATACTTCCAGTCAGGGGGTTATAATGTTGGATAAATTAATAAATATATAGTATATTCATTAAAAAAAAGAAAAAAAAAACATTATGTTCCATGACTAATATTACAGGGTAAAAATACGACAAGTACATAAGGTAGTACAAATTAGAATGTTATAGTAATTCAATAACAAGAGAGTGATGATAACATGAAAGAATGAAAGATAGTTCATTGTTTTACTTAAAATATATCTGATAAGAGAAAAGCGATAAATGCATGTATTATATGATGATCTACTAAAACCCCTTAATTATCTCACACCTCTTTTCTGTAAACATTCTTGTCAGATGATAATTCCCACCATATGTTATCAACATAATTTAAATTTATAATTAAAAATTTAATGATACAATAACAGAATTTATTACCTCATGAGTACCCCATCGACCATCTTCAACTCGAACTAGCTCATATGTAAATCCAAGTTCTTCAGCAAATTTCTCAAGAAGATCAACACAGAAACCAGAACAGCACTGATAAAATGTACCATTACGATGAGCTGTTGGTAGATCGACTCTAAAAGCAAATAAAACAAAAAGAAAAATAATTTATCATCATGGCAGAAGTAAATTTACAGTCGAACAACTTCGCAACTTTAATATTCAACCTTTCGCAAAAAAATGTTTTTTTTTTTTTTTTTATAAAACTGTTAATGTTGAATAATGACACTGAGTGAACCAATTTTCCATATAAGGAAAGCATTTTCACCACTTATCAATATGATTGTGTCCTCTTAATCCCTCTAATTCATAAAGCACTGGGGATTGCTTTATGAATTCTAAGCCTTTTGTTATGTTATTTTCTGTCATGGTGATGATTTTAATTTAAAATTTAAAGCTTTTGTAATAACAAGATTGTAAAAAATGTTTACAATTTTTAAAATTGTTAAAATTTTTACAATTTTTAAAATTGTTAAAATTTTAAAAATTTGTAAACAAATTTCAAAAATTTGTTAGATTAAAAAATTTTTGGGATCAATTGTAAAAAAAAGAAAATTTCTTTACAATTTATTCCAACTTGTGTCAAAACAATTTCAGTTATTTTTGCAACAAACAGTTTCTGGTGCTGCTTTGTTCATATCATATCAGCTGATGTTACTGCTGGGGGATTGCTTTTTTAATTAGGCAAGTACATATTAAGAACGTGCTCAAAAAATTATGTATTGTTTGAATTGTGTCTGTTCATTTAGCAAATCATTGTTGTACGTTTTTATTTAATTATATATTTTATAGTATTAATTATGTTAAAATGCTGCCTTTTTTGTGTATTTGTAATAAATAAAGATTTTCATAGATGTATGCTTTTTAAAAAAAAAGTGGTTAGAATGAACACTTAAAAATCTTCCACAGAAGCATGGAGTCAACATTTGATAACTACCTGAGATACACATCACAAATCCATTGACATTGACACTGACAATAACCATAAATATTATATATATATAATGTTTATGGTATTATCTATAGCCTATATATATAGGCTACACATAATACAATAGGAAAGGTCTACATCTCTATTTTTAAGTACTACTTTTAAGTGAATAATACAATAGTTTTACACAAAACATTTACACTTACATTTAGAAACAAAACTAGTCGAAAAACGTTTAATCAGTTAATTAGCAACAATAAAGAAAACATTTTTGTATTGTTCTAAGAAAATGCCTTTTTAATGTTAAAAGAAAAGTTTTAAAACCTTGAATAACAAGAAATCAGACTTGGAAATTATAAATACATTTAAAGAACCAAAAGACAATAAAAATACAAAAAATTAATTAAATTATAAATTTATTGTCTGTATTTCTTTATAAATATTGAAATTATGCGAGATACATAATACGTACGTATGTACAGGCGTTGAAATCTGAAACCGAAATTTTTCGCGATCACATACTTCCTTTACTTCGTACAAGGAAGTAAAGAACTACTTGATCAGTCGAAACTCAATTTTTACCCGTTTCTATTTAACAGATAAAATATATAATAAAACTATCTTTTCCATCTCTAAAAATCTCTAATATATATATATATATATATATATATATATGGAGTAGTGGAGATCTGCCGGTTAGGCACAAACTAAATGAACTGAATTAATGAATTATGAACTGTGAGTGTCTATCGTTATGTGAGCTGAGTTTGAACTGAATGATTGTAAACATCTAAAAATCAATTTCTAGATTTTTGAAATTCCGAGTTGCAAGAGTTAAAATTTTTGAATTTTTTTGAAACCCTGATATTTTTTTATTTCTCGTTAACAAATGAAGAAATCAACCTGATTTTTGGTCAGTGTAATCTTCATGTCAATAAACCAATTTCTAAATCTGTGACGTTCGACCTTGAACGTGGACGAAGAAAGGTAAAAAAAAATCTTCAACGACTGTAAATTTTCCCAATCCCGAGACTATAGTAAACGAGATATTCAGTAAATTTTTGCTTGTAAATACTCTTCAGATAAATATTTAAAAAATCATTTTGTGTTTTTTAAATTCCGATCTTTTTAAGGGATGCGAAGGTCAGTTTATTTTTTAAGGGTCTTGGCTCAACCAACACAGCCACTGTCAGCTTTGCTGTATCTGCCTCCGGTTACCTGACTTAAAATAAAAAGATTGACCGCTACGGGAAACGCAAGTAACCATGTAGAGCGGGCGAAGCTGCGACGGGGAGCTAGTATAATAATATACATCGCTTCAAGAACGGGTAAAGCCCTGCATTTGCCAGAATTTAAAGAAGGGAAACCGTAATAAAACTGATCAGGCCAGCATAACAAATAAATCTTAAATAAAAAAATAAATTTAATTCAAGTGTATATTAATTATTTAGAATATAAACAAACGAAATATGTAATGTTAAGGTTAATACATAAAGTTATTTTATGTAAAAAGATGTTAATGAAAATTGAGTATATATTTATGAACACATTGAGAAGTGAAGATGGATGCAGAAAATTCAGGTTTTTATAAAATTAATTAATTATTATTATTATTTGTCGCTCCTCTTACAGAATAACAATATTGTTTTTGCAAGAGAAAATATTTAATTGTATTTTAAATTAATTCGAGGGAAAAGTTCTATATATATATACTCAGTATACTTAGTATTGAATCGGATGCAAAAAATTCCTAAAAATGCTACACATAAACATCAGAAAAATTATTTGTAAATCAAGTAGAAACAAGACAATACAAAAATATGAATGATAAAATTAAAATTTTATACATAACACGTAAAAATGAGAAACTCAAAACGACTGAATTTGATAACAATTGCATATTAAACGAACTGCCACAACACAGTTCTAATATATTTGTCGACGAACTAAAGAAATTTTATTTAAGAATATTAAAAGAGTTTTCCTAATTACTTCAGAAGAAATTAAGTTCATCGCAGTGTTATCTGCAGCCACCATTGATGCAGAAACTGACTGCAGTTGGGAAAAACATTTTCTGGAAGCAGATTTCCAACTAGTTATTTGTTATTCCTAAAAAAATTTATTTAATATATAAATTTAAATCGAACCTTTTCATTCCGAATATGATTCAATTTTTTTTTTTAATTTCTTTAAAAATAATTCCTTTTGTACCATAGAGATAAAATATTAAGGCATAATATATTAATTTATATTAATATGATATCTTAAGCTTAAGTTAATCGGGTAACTTGGTTTTACTACAGTAGCTTTACTTTACAAAAGAAAGAGTTAAAATCAGTAAGTATTGCTTAGGTGTTAATGCTTTTGTAAGCATAGTTTATTTTTAAAAACCGTAAAGGTAGAAATACGCTATAAAGTAAACGTACAAGTACGTAGATCGTTGTTATATACAGTAAGTTTTCATCCCGTAACATCTACCTTAGCTTGAATCGCTCTCCGCACATCTAGAGTAAGGTCCGATGGTTTACTGAGGTCGAGTTGATTTAGATTAGGATTTGTTTACCGCACTATCCATCTTCCTCGAATGACGTAATAAGATCGATCCTGGATTTAAGAAAGATGTGTAATATGCGTACATATATACTTATTCAATATAATAATAATAATAATAATAATAATAATAATAAACATATAGATAATATAATAAATATTATCATAATATTAATTATTAATATTTATATTAGCCGGTCAGGGCTCTCTTCGCTCATCGTCTAGCCAACCGTCTAGCCAAGGGGTTCCGCCCCCTGTACCCCGCAGTGTTCTTTTCTCTCATAGTTGTGAGAATGATACTGATAAATAACAATTAAAAGTATTCAGGTTTTATAGAAACCTGAAAAAAAACCTAAATTACAGAAGACAGATAGTAGCGACTACGATAAATTAAGGACACACACCTTTGACAAGGAAAAATTCACAACATATTTTTATTGTCAAGGTGACAAAAATAAAACAATAACAATAAAAAGATTAACTTTTCTTTAATGAATATTTTTAATTGAAAACTTGACCTCCCCAAGGAGCTAGTTGGTTAAATCTACAGCTTAAAACCTTCCTTGGTATAACACAAATACATCCTGCAAATTTGAAAGCTAACGATCGGTTGGTTCTCACATGATGCAAGAACATTGTTTGTATGTTCAACAAACAAACAATTTTATCTTATTGTACATACATATATAAAAGATATTCAAATTTATATAATCTAATAAATCTAATCTCTATGTGTGGGTGTAAATGTGTGCCCTCATGAGCATTCCTTATAATGTGCAAAAAGGACGGTAAAGAAAAATTAGGAAAAAAATTAAATAAATGTACGGAAAAATATTAAATCCTTTGTGATGGATTATCACCTCATACAACACTATAAATTGAAAACTTTATTTAAGGTTTACTTTAACATAGTTTTTTTTGTCTTCAGTCATTTTACTGGTTTGATGCGGCTCTCCAAGATTCCCTATCTAGTGCTAGTTTTTCAATTCATTATACTCCCTACATCCTACATCCCTAACAATTTGTTTTACATATTCCAAACGTGGCCTGCCTACACAATTTTTCCCTTCTACCTGTCCTTCCAATATTAAAGCGACTATTCCAGGGTGCCTTAATATGTGGCCTATAAGTCTGTCTCTTCTTTTAACTATATTTTTCCAAATGCTTCTTTCTTCATCGATTTGCTGCAAAACCTCTTCATTTTTCACTTTCTCTACCCATCTGATTTTTAACATTCTCCTATAGCACTTCAAAAGCATTTCAAAAGCTTCCAATCTTTTCTTCTCAGATACTCTGATCGTCCAAGTTTCACTCCCATATAAAGCAACGCTCCAAACGTATACTGTCAAAAATCTTTTCCTGACATTTAAATTAATTTTTGATGTAAACAAATTATATTTCTGACTGAAGGCTCATTTCGCCTGTGCTATTCGGGATTTTATATCGCCCTGCTTCGTTCATCTTTAGTAATTATATTTCCCAAATAACAAAATTCTTCTACCTCCATAATCTTTCTCATCCTATATACACTATTTTGACTTTGAAAGTACTAAAGTTAGTGTTCTTCTTTTTACTATATTGTATTTGGTGGTTTTGATTTTATAATGTTATTGTTGATTAAATTATAATGATTCAATACAGTGGAAAAAATATTTGATAAAATAAGTAAATATATATATATATAAATGAATTATTGTTTTGCCATTTCTATTCCTCTTCCTTTTTAATTCCAGTTGAAAAGAAGGATTTTGAATTTGACATATATTTTTAAAATTTATTTGTTTGTTGTATTGAGTTGGTAACATCACAACTTTAGAATGGTAAGTGAATCAATATTTTTGTTTACCTTCCTTTATTTATAGAACTCTTTTCTGTTTAAATTTTTATTTAGATGTCATTATCTCTAGAGGCTGAACATCATTTCAGTTTTTCAGTATCACTATTATGTTCACCTTTAAAATTAAAATCTATACTACTGATTTCAATTTAAATTAATATTAGAATTGATTTTAAACAGGATTCATAATAAGTTAAGTTTACACAAACATTTCATTGTGCTGTGTAGTTATGCTATTTAAAGACATTCCAATTATCACTTTATATGTTGAGGTTTATTTAAATTCATTATTTCAATTTCATTTATGATATTGTATATTTGAAGGTTAAAATTCTACAAAAGTTATCACAAGCTAAGTCCAGTTACGATTTGATAATCTCAGTAGTTTCTGACCTTATTCGTTTACTGACCAAGCCTGAAACAAAATTATTTTTAATACTATAATTTCATCAGTAAACAGAGCCATTTAAACCTAACTGAAAGATTTCAGTCTGACTTCACACCATATTTCACACTCCTGCCTTCCTGCTTAGTAATAGTTTCTTATTATCTTTTGTCGTTAGCTGATTTGTTTCCATAACTTGATAAAACCCTCATATTCAAGGCCAGTGGCTGGTGCTCAGGACTGGTCGGCCTGGCCTTGAATATGAGGATCATATTCAGGACCAGTTTTTAATGTATTTGAATAATTTACTTTTTAATGCGTTGATTTATTGAAGAAAACAGAGTTGTGTTTTGGTGTTTTTTGTGGTAGATAGACGCTTTCGTGATGAGAATTTAACTGGTAAGTTGCGGTCGATATCGTGAAAGAGTCCTGAGGGAATCGACCAATCAGCGCCCGTGAATGCAAACCTCATATTCAAGGCCAGTTTTTAATGTATTTGAATAATTTACTTTTTAATACGTTGATTTATTGAAGAAAACACAGACGTGTTTTAGTGTGTTTTTTGTGGTAGTTACACGCTTTCATGGTGAGACTTTAACTGGTAAGTGGCGGTCGATGTCGTGAAAAGAGAACTGAGGGAATCAACCAATCAGCGCCCGTGAACAGAAACCTCATATTCAAGGCCAGTTTTTAATGTGTTGATTTATTGAAGAAAACAGAGTCGTGTTTTGCTGTGATTTTTGTAGTAGATAGATGCTTTTGTGGTGAGAATTTAACTGAAAAGTGGGGGTGCTCTCAGTGAAAAAAAAATTCATATTCAAGGCCAATGGATTGTGCTCAGAACTGGTTGGCCTGGCTTTGAATATGAGATTTCTATACTACTTACAATTGGATTGTAAAGAAAATGTTTTTCAGAACCAGTCTCATTACTTTATTTGTACCTTGTACACTTTTCTTTATAAGTGATCTCAATCAAAAGTAAAAATTAGTTTTAAAAAAGTGTAAAATGACTGTAAAAACATAAATTCAATATTATGTTGTATGACCAACCATTTTTTACAATGAAAAAATAATAAAAATATATTTAGTCACACCATTTTAAGAAAATTTAAAGAATATTTCATTGTTATTCTGAAAATATGTTTCTTTACTTTGAGGTCTGTTTCATAACACGAGGGTTGCATCTTAATCAGAGCTAAAGCTATTTTTGTTTAAAGAAAGAAGAAAAAGATAATCAAGTAAAGGAAAAGAAGAGATAAAGAAAGGAACAGAATAACTAACTGATTGGAAGTTACAATGAAAGTAACTAGAAAAGAGATGATAATTTTTTGATAGTAATAACTTTATGACAGATTAATATCCTGAACTTAAATAGAATGATAATTACAAAATTCCAATTTATTAAATTATAGACAGAAACATTTCCATTTTATTAGTTTCTTTAAATATATATTTGTTATATTAATATATATATATATATTAAAAAAACGCAGAAATGTTACTGAATTTTCAAAGAAAAGAACAAAAAAATTTAACCCCTGATTGTAAGAATTTATATGATAAATAATAATTCAATAGCAATAAAAAAAAAATCATTATCATGTCATTAATGAAATAAAATTTTATGTACTTTCATTTAAAAAAATGTGTATATGTAATTTAATAATCATTGTACAAGGAAGTTATGTGGCGTCCACATCAGATTTTTTTAAAATGAAAAGTACATAAAATTTTATTTCATTAATAACTTATGATATTTATTCATATACTTTCTTTTATTGTTATTATTGAATTATTATTTATTGTAAAAGATTTCTTTATTGTAAAATCAGAGGTTAATAATTATTAATAAATCATTATATTTAGATTAAAAAAAAGTTAAAAAAGAGATATGACGTCTGATTCGACGATATGCCTTCCCCTTATAAGATCTAAATATTTCATCAATTAAAATTTTATTTGGTTACAACTCTGAAACCAATGAAAAAAAAACCACTTGTAATGTATCGTTGTAAAGCTCTCAATGAGAACTTATTGCTGCAGTTAAGAAAAAGTTCAAAATCCAGATTTTTTGGATTTTGGGTTTTTTTGGACACTTTTGATTCAGTCGATTACAGTGAAAATGGGAGGTGCACAATTGATGTTACAACAGTCCTAAAATTTGAACATCCAACGGCTAATCGTTTATGCGAGATACATACGTACGTATGTATGTGCAGACGTCACACTGAAACTAGTCAAAACGGATTCAGGGATGGTCAAAAGGGATATTTCCATTGAAATCTGAAAATACTTCCTTTACTTCGTAGAAGGAAGTAAAAAGAATTTTGATTAATTATTAACTAAATATCAATATTTATATAAAAATATGGTTAAAATTATGAATGTAAAACGGAATTTTAAATAAATTTGAAATTGATAAAAACCAGTTTACAAAAATTAAGTTATCATCAAAAACTCCATGTAGCTTAACATATCCTACTATGAAAATCCAGAGTTTTGTAATAACAAAAAAACTGTAAATTTATAATGAAAGCAAAATGAAAAATAATTACTATCAAAACCAAATAAAATGGATTTTGATGTATCGTTTTTAATTTACTCATTTTTTGGATAATAGAAATAATCGTTAATGAAAACGATACGTTATTACTTTTGGTGGTTATTAGAAGAAATTATTTATAAAACTATCCTTTAAAAGAAGAAAATAATAGTTACTATTAGTTATAAAATTTTGAAAAAAAAATTAAATAAAAGTTATGCGATTGTAAACCACACTGTAAAACCGCATTGTAAAATGTGGTTTAACCACATACCTATTGTAACCACATTGTAAAATTTCACAAGAAGTAATCTACATAGTACGATTACTTCTTGTGGAATTTTATTTTCAGGTGTTTTCTTCCCTCTTAAATCTGGCTGAATTACACGTTCTCTTGTCTTTTTTTATGTGTATTAACTACCACTTTGAAATACAAAGAGTATTAAGGAACATAATTTAACAGACCCTTATTGTGGCTCGCGGGGTCTTTGATCTTCTGTGGGAAGGCAGTTTTAGCAGTTCCTAAGGGTTATGTGGTAGAGTTAGGTGTCTGATGTCTTCTTAGAAGGCAAAACTTGACTAGGGTGGAATTTACTAATGTGAATGTGTTTTGAGGTATTTGCATCGGTGGCATCTCACTGAGGTCGACTGATAAGTGTGGAATGTGATCGGTTTGAGGGCAAGAAGATGCCCTCCAATTAAGCCAATAATGGCTAGAAACGAACGGGTGGTGTGGCAACCAGACTTGTCACAAGGCGGGTGTTCTTCTCCCTCAGGGGGGAATTGAGACCTTTATTGTTTTGATATTTATAACAAAACTATAATTAATAAATTTATTTTACAGTTTATTACCATCTTTTGCCCTCAGTCTCTGTATTTCTTTAACTTGTTAGCATGAACTTATGAATTGTCATTTCATATTAAAATCTTTAATTTCATCCTAAAATTTAAAAAAAATTGTTACTGTCATGTTTTCAGATATTTTTTCAAATAATCAAAGTTTACAAGTGCAAGGTGGTTTTAACATTCTACAGAGAATTTTCTTGGCGCTTAGAACTTTGCAGTACAACATTTAAATTAAACAGCTTCTATTGAGCTAATATCGTTAAGAAGTCCACTCGGACTGTGTACAGAAACAATAATCTAAATGAATGCAATAAAAATAGGCTTCATTGTATGGATATGTCATGATAAGTCTGTTGGGTGCGATTAATAAATTTTCATAACTATGTAGAAGAATAAAGAACTATCTGCATGTGGTGCAATTAAGATTAAAATAGCACTGAGGTAAACAGCTATATCTCCAGATAGTGCTTTAATCTTTTAAAAAATTACAGCTGTTAGCATCTTTTACTAGTTACTAAATGTGCTATTTATAAACAGAGGACATAGTACTGGATACCACTGAGAAGAGCACCAAAGGTTTAGTGAGTATAAGTCATAACATGAAAATCAGTAAAAATGGACATAGATTCGCATATGTGGGACCTCCCACATATAGAAATATTACAAACAAAAATTTTTCTAAAGAGATAAAATAGTTTCTTCAATTTTCAATGATGTATTCTGCTTCAGTACACATTCTATGTGCAGATTATTACTCAGAATTATAATACCAGAATTTATTGTATTATTTATATAAAAAATATCAATTCCTTCCACAACTGACGGTCATTTATTTTAATTTCTTGGAAATTATAGTGATTATTAACATATTTTAACTTTACTAACTAAAATAGAAATTTGGTATTTAAATCAATTAAAACTACAGTTACTTTTTAATTCAACTTCTACTTCTATGATTAATATAGTATTTGAACAAAAATAATATTTTTTTCGGAAAACTGACCCTACCATCCAGTTCTTCAAAAAAAAAATTGAAAATTATTATTATTTAATGAAAAATTATTTTAAGAACTGAAATATCTACATAAAAGATACTAAGAAAATCAAATTTAAAAAATATATTGTTTTATGATTTTTTATTTTTGAAAAAATATTTTTTTATAGTAGTTATTATGGAAATATGATCTGTCAGCAGATCTTTCCAACAGACATTCCTTTACAATTTTTAAAATAATCACATTCATTCATTACATGCTCCTAGTTCATAACATTGTTTTTCACGTTACAAATGACACATCTAGATGGAGAACATATATTTATTTGGAACAGATGTGCACCAAGACAATCATGGGCAGTTTTTATCCTAAACATTGCGGCTTGTGGAGGCTGCTTACGCTACATCTCGTTCTGAAATATAGAATACCTTCAAATGAATAGGTTTGTGTTTGATATCAAACTGTAAAGTATATGTCGGTATAGTCTGTGAATTAAAAAGTATACAGAAGATTATAATTTATTTTTTATAAGACTGCTAAACCTGTATAGCTACATTAAATTATGCAGAATTAAGTTAAAACAAGTTACATAATTTTAATTTTATGTAAACCTTTTTCTTGTGGGATTTATGATTTGCAATGTGTCATAAATCTTGGTATTTTTAATACATTACATGAAATCATAAGATTTTGTGCACGGTGCTCAGGCGTTAAAATACTATTTCAAATAAATTATCAAACTCTAGGATTATCATACGAGTAGAAAATGCAGGCCACATTTAAAACCTAACACTGTATGCTAACAAAGTTGTAACACCGGTATTTGCGAGGGACTCATTATTTTATCGTTGTAAATAACTACTAAAAGTTAAATAATTGTTTTTCTTTTTAATTTTAAAAATTAGTTCAAGTAATTAATTGAAATAAAGTAAAAATTAAAATTGTACCGGTAAATAAAAATTTACTTATTTAAGATGTAATTATATTATTAATATGAACTAATCAAGTAATAGACAAAAGATAAAATATTTTACGTATGGAAATAAAAATTGCATGTTTTATATTATTTACTGCATCAACGGTTTTTTTTAGTCATCAGTCAATCAAATGGTTCGATGCTGTACTCCAATCCTTTCTGTTATGTACTAATCTTTTAACATCGACATATTTACTAAATCCTATAATCTCAGTTATCTGTTTTATACATTTCAATTCACAAAGTGAGAATAACCTAACATCACTTTATGAGGAAGGTTTTACAAAGATAAATAAAAAAAGTTTTTGAAATTATATTTAAAAAACATTTTGTTACTTTTAGTTTGGTTCGTAATTACAAAAATCTATATTTTGAAATTAATATTCCAGCTCTTTTCTCTTTAGATTTTACTTTCTACACGTTTTCTCATTATCAAATTAACTACACGGATAACTGACATTTACAAGATTTTATCGTAAATTTAGTTCCTTTCCTATTTATCTTAAAACCTCTTCATTTTGATTTTTATTGATCCACCTAATTTTCAAAATTCTCCTCTAACACCAAATTTCAAAGCATTCTTTTATTTTCATTTTTTCTTTTACCTGATGTTTTTTTTTCACCGATATAGAATGCTACACGCTACATAAATATTTCTCAAATTTCTTTGTAATTCTTACATCTACATTTATACCAACAGTGTGTTTTTAATACTAGTTTTTAACTTGGCATGTTTTTGATACTAGTGATACTAGCAGCATGAAATCTCCCATCTGCATTTTCAAACACCCTTGCTTCTACCACGATCTGTAATTTTATCACAAATTAACAAAATTCTCCTGCTTCCAGTATACTGTGTTCGCTATCTTTGTATCAGAATCGTCATTACTTTCTTTTTTCTTATATTTCATTTTTTTTTTTTTAATTTTATTTATTTTAATGATATGAATAGGAAGAGACTATCTTACCTCTGGAATATTTTCCTATTGTAAGGATTTAATGAAAACGTCATCAGACATATTCAACAGAAATCAGAAAGGGTGAAAGGCATATAAAATAAGAGTGGTGAACAGAATTTATGAGAATTAAGTAGATGCGTAAGTAGAATAATAAATGAATAAATATTTTATTCACGTGTAATTATCCATTACAAATGTTGGGAAAGAGTAGTTGTAAACCACAACTGTAATGTTATCATTCCTTTTTTTCATATAATGAGGTACTACTACTACTACTACTACTACTCTATGGAAAAAAGGAATTTACTTTTTTCAGTTTTGCCAGAAAGGATAAAAAAATACTTTGCTGAGACTATTAACTTAAATCATGTTACTGACAATTAATTCAACAGAACGGTTTATTGAAAGATGGTTTAGCAGATTTGGAGCATTAGATTTAGTTAGATAATAAACTTTAATAAATGTAGTAACTGACAAGATCAACTTATTTTATTAACAGTTATTTTAATCTATTATTAATTGCTCATAAAAAAAGAGAAATATACCATAACAAAAGTAGGTTATTACAATGATATTCCTAGCACATAATGCAGAATCGGTCTACACATTTACTTTTTGTTGCTCATAAAGTTAACTCCTTCATCAACACATGGCGTCCGAGTTATGGCCATTGCAGCCAATATAAATTGTAGTGAAGGAGAATTTATGAAAAACTCCTTATTTTTGCTACGAGTTTTTGAAAATAAGTCAGTCTCTAAAATTACTAATAATATAATAAATATACTATAATGCAATATATAAATAGAAGGTTCTTGGATCAAACTGTGATTAAACTTAGAATTATTCATATGCTATAAAATTAATCTCTCATCATAAAAAAGTAGGATAAATAAGGTGCCAGAATTAAGTATCTGACAAATGTAACAGGTTTTATGCAATTGTAATGTAATTTCTTTAATTAATTTATGATCAATTAACAAAAAATCATAATTTTATACAAGCAAAAATGTATATATGACATAAATAAAAGATTATTAATTAGTTCACTGTCACATGAGTGTCATATCTCTGTATGCCAATTTGATTTGCCGAGTCAAAATTTTGTATTCATTATTTGATAGTTATACCTTTAAACTAGACACTTCATCGTTTAAATCATTGTTTTTCTCTTTATTATACCGATTTAGCAATCTTTTTAAAACAATTTAAAACAGTAAGTTGTTTAAAAATTAAGTAAAAAGTAGAAGAAATTATTAAAGAATAATAAAAAAATACAATAATAGTAAAATAAAACAAAATTATTACTAATTTTATCAATAAAAATTTTACTTATTGTTTTATAGTTAAAACTTTCCTCTTTTGTACATTGAATAGATTATGAATATTGAAAAAAATACTAAGTTAATTTTTACTAAAAACTTTGAATTTTACAATTTTCTTTAAATTTAGTTACTATTATAATAAATAGGTAGGTATTTTTTTCTTCATGACATTACAGACAGCAGTTGATGCGTGAACATAATTTTAAATTAGTTAACATTTGGCTGTTATGTGTATAATTTCATTAAAAATTTCAGTTTGGATTTTGTTTTAATAATTCAGTATTAACATGGACAGTATTATTATTTAGTATTTACATGGACAGTAGACTTAAAAATAATTCAATGATTAGCTGTGAGGTTCATACAAATGTCTAAATATTAAGATATTTATACGTTATGCACAAAAATTTTATAATTTCCATATTGCTGATTATCAAATATGTATCAAAATAATATAGCAAGATATTAAATCATAAAGCTATTGGTATGGTAAAAATATAATGCCTGCAAAGTCCAACATCATAGGTAAAATTATATTTCCGTTTTACTTTGTCTGGTTGCAGATAATGATGCTGTCACAGGAGAAAGGTGTGGAAGAAATCGTCCTATTGTGTGGCTGTGAAGGTATTCCTATTGTGATGTTAATAATTAGTTGTCGATGTCATCCCAAATGCCAACCACTACTACACTGCATTGTGGGAAGATAACTTGACAAGTTTAAGGGGTTGGGCAATGTTACCAATTTTCCGCAACCGGGAAGGCCACAGACTGATGATGCAATTCAAGGTGTGATTGTCAAGCTCTACTGTGGCAGTCAAAAGAAGTCAATCCAGTGTACCAGCCTGGAACCCAATATTCTTCGATCCATTGTCCATGATATCCTGAAGAGGAAACATTTTACCTGTTCCAAGCTCCAACTCCTGCATCACTTATCGAGAGATGATCCTAATGAAAGGAAGGAAATGTGTGGCTGGTTTTTGTTGAAAATTGAGGAGAATGTGGACTTCCTATCCTCTATACTATTTTTCAATAGTTAATTTTTGCATAGCTGAAATAAAGTGACAAAATCTGCACTACTGGTCACAGGAAATCCTCCATTGGTATAATCCCTCCATACAGCAGAGGTCTGATCATATAGTGGCGAGATAAGGCATTTGGAATGATCATATCATTGGCCGGTACTCTTTTTGAAAGAAATATGGACAATGAAAAGTACCTGTAAATGCTTAGAGATTGGATGTCCACCTTGGATCGTATCAGAGAGCATCCTGAATGGTTAATACAAGATGGAGTCACACCACACAAATACTGTATGACACTGGCTGTATGACCGTCTTTCCGAAATATTGGATTGCTCGTAATGAACCCTACTGAATGGGCTCTACACTCACCAGATTTGAATCCAATTGACTTTTTATTTCGAGAGTATCAAAGTTATTCAATAGATTTGCAACGCGGCCCTCTTACGCACCGGGATTGAGGAGGTAAGCTATGACAGACAATCATTATGGCATCAGAGTGTTAACCAACCTGAAATTCCACCAACAGACCTGTCTGGAATTCAATGGAGGACTTACTGAACAAATTACTGTGATTTTGCCTATGGTGAGAGACACCCTGAGATATAATACTAAATTGATTAACGATAAGGAAGGCTAATTATATAAACTAACTCTTTTATTGTCTTAGAAACTTGTTTATAACAGTATAAACAGGTTTTTATGACATAAAATTGTCAGTATTCTGAAATGAAGAAGAGGAATCTATAAAGAGAATCTACAAATATAAAAGAGGAATCATTTAGAAGAAGAATCTAAATTTATTGTTGCCAGGAGATTATTTAAATTAAGGAAATTAATATGATAAGAAAATAAGATGTGTGTTCATTCCCATGAATGTATTATAGTAAAATTGAATTATTATTTTGTGTTCTTTTAAAATACGCTGACGACCACAATGGACAAATAAGAGTGTGGAAATATCTATCTGCAATATACTTCAATCAACCAGGCTCTCATTGGAGGTTTAAATTATGTCTAACAATAAAATTACAGTATTCTGCCCTGAGGCAGTAGAAATTTTTGAATTGATCATGGTGCAGGAATTTATTAATGAAAGTGTTGTATAAACAATTCAAATATTAATTATGAACCTATATTTATTCAGAAAAAACCTAAAACTAAGAAAAGTTGATATAATAAAACACGTAAGATGTAATAAATCTTCTTTCACATTTTAAACAAATTTCAATCGATTTAATATATTATATTCACGTGAAAAGTAGTATAAGTTTATGGAAAAAGGAGAAAATTAAAAACCTTTAAAAGAAACAGTAACTGTTTTGCAATATTTATATCATAAATTTCTTTAAGAAATTTGGCTCTCGGTTAATTTTTTTAGAAAAATACAACTTCAGTTTTGTAATGTAAAGAATAATGAAACAGGAAAAGTCCTGTCTGGCTTCTAAGTGATAAATACAAACTCTAAACTGCTTTGTTCGAACAACAAAATAAAGGGGAGAGAAAAAATAGGCTTTATAATGTAGATTTGAAAACAAAGGAAAATTAAGTAGGTAGATAAGTACAAAAAGGAAAAGGCACATAAAGGATGGAACCAATAATAAGTGAAAAAAAGAATACTAATCAGCTGGAAAGAGGAATTCTTGAAAAAGGATTTGTAGATGAATACCTAAAGACATATATTGTCTTCATAAGAGTAATTGTTTGACAAGAGAAGATGAAAAATGAAAGAATAAAAGGGAAAATAGCTGGAAAGATGAGTAAATAATGATAGCTGGTATAAAGGACCTACCTAAGGGCTCTTGCAATTGAAGTTGACAATATCAAAAATATTTTTTTTTTAAGTTTAATAAAAATATTTTCCCCACAAATCTATATTTGAGTTATGTAGTATTAAACATTTTACAGGAAAAACGTTAAATTTTCTTCCTATAAATTTTATTTTTAAGGGTTTTTTAAAGGGATTTACTAGAAACGAGGAAAATATAATGCAAAAAGATGAAATGAATTTAATGAAAGCTTCAAAGTAATATGATAATTTATTACTAAGCTACATTAATACATTAATTAGATACAATATAATACTGGCATGCGAACACACACACACACACACACACACACACACACACACACACACACAAACACAGTTGAAAAGATTTCATCTGAAATATTTTATACTTTACCATTATAAGGAAAAGCGTTAGCGTTTACCACATTTATTTGGATTTATTGAACGGTGCAGTAACATTTGAGATTAACTATTTTCATTCGTACAAGCGAACCTCTTATCTGCGGTAAGCTTAGCCCATTTTAAATCTGTGAATGAAATTTCTGACAGTCAATCTTTTCTACCTAAGCAATTATTCAAAATTACGTCA